>NC_040017.1:27422952-27510701 GCF_000972845.2 Larimichthys crocea
TCCTGTCTATGTAAATTGATATTTAAATGTCAGTTTATTCGACACACACGGACACACACACACACACACCCACACACACACACACGCACCTGGTGAGAACGAGAAAGTATCATTTCATTTAAAAACAAGAAACACAGTTAAACGTGAGTCCAAACCTTCAGAATCTGAGCTTGAACTGTTTCAGATCCTCCGAGCAGCAGACTCACCTTATTGGAGACAGGTCCACTCAGTCAGGGCGTTGACACACAGGGGAGTTCAGCCAGGAGGCGTTTCACCTCGCCGTCACGCGGCTCCCTCCCGCTGCGGGATACGTCTCGTTGGGCTTGGCTAACGCGGGCCGCCACCTTGGAAGCGAGCATGCAGCAGATACAGTTTGAACAATCACATGAGTCGTAGCCTCATGACTCTGAATCATTCAGATGCGGTTGGGCGATCACAATGCAGCCGTGGTTTTATATGCAAACTCGTTTTCAGGTAAGAGCTGAATAGTATTATTATTACACGCTGCATGTCTGACACACAGCATGCGCAGCTCTGTCGGTGCTCGTGTGGTGACATGTCGAAAAGATGAGCAAATTAAATGTAACAAATAGCTGCTGGCTCCTTAGGCTAAGCCACTGTCTCGTGGCAGTAGCTTTACCTCTAAGGGACAGAGGTGAGCGCGGTATCGATCCTCTAACTAATCCTGAGGAAGAAAGTGAACAATTATATTCTAAAATTTATGGAAAACTACCGCAAAAAGAAATAAACTCCAAATTCAAAGTTCTCTTGGAGACCTTGTCCTGTTTTACCTTCGGCAGGCCCTCGAGGACCAGCGCCGTCTTCGCTGCTTCTCCGTACTGGCGGGTAGGCCGGCCTTCAGTCTCATCTTTCTCAGCCTCGCCTGCACCACAGCCTCGATGGAGCAAGCCTCCGCCTCACCAACTTCCGGATGCTTCTCCGCCTCAGCCTGAGCCATCAGCACCGTCTCTCATCCTGACGGGAAACGATGATTCACGGTCAACAACAGCTCTTTACACACACAATGTGCTGCAGGATGGCCTACCACAGGTAATCATACCCTGCTAGTCTGTCTTTAACCAAACAATACGTGACAGACGTGCAGCGATGGTTCTGCTCTGCAGCTCGTGACCTCTGATCTTTGTGAGGAGAAACACTGAGCCACAACATGTGCACGACTACAGAAGTGAATGCACAGCTGCAGCGGGTCTGATCTGTTCCGAGAAGGAGACATTATGCGGAGGTGTGGTGAACATAACAAGGGCTGCTCTCTCTGAATGATGATGGAAGGTGAAGGAATCTTAGAGAAACATCTCTGGCCTCTCACATCAAATCAGATTTCTCAGACGATGCTGTCCTCTCTGAAGCTTTTCTAGATTTTCAGGCCTCTCAACAGGAACGCGTCTCAAAACACCTTTGGCCTGAACACAACTGCTCTGTTTGTTCAGCTGCTGTTTTTCACACTGCTCATACTGAGGCTCAGCTGGCATGTCGGCTATGAAGGTCAAAGATTGTTGAAACAACAAAGCTGTTTGAACTCGGAGCTGATGTTTCAAATCATAAACTGTCTGAATGTTCTTAAAACTCACTCTGCCCCTCGGCCAGCTGGCGCATTTTGTAGGCCTCGGCCTCGCGGGCCTCTTGACGGTGGCGATGAGCTCCCTGTCCTGTGCAAGCGACCCCGTCCTTCTCCGTCTGGTATCTCTTCTTTTCCGCCGGCACACCTGGATCTCGATCTCCTCCAGACGGATCTTCTGCTTCTCCTTGGTGGCGCCTGCAGCTCGTACGCAAGCGATGCCCGCGGCTTCTGAAACATCAGCACACACGCGGTCACGCCTCTGAAGCGCACCACCTGAGGTAACAACACAGCTTGAACAGGGCGCACCTTGGTGTTGACTATTCCTGGTTGAAACTAGCTTTCTGCAGCTCCAGCTCTCGGTTTGGAGTCGGCCATCTTGGTGTCGGCCAGACTTGACGTCCATCATCTCCTTCTTCTTACACTCGGCTTCCTGGTGGGACGATGAAGCAGTGAAGCAGCGTTCAGCTGTTGTTTGAACTGAAACTAATTCTCAGAGAAGGTGGGAGAACCTTCTGCATCCTCCTTACCACCCTATCCCAGCATCCCTCTCTGCCTCAGCCACGCCGATGTCTGCGTCTCTCTGGACGGGCGGCGGCGCTGCGTCTTCCCGAGGGAGCTCAGGTAATCCAGTTATCGACACATCCTCCTGCCAGCACAGACACACGGTCAGTACAAGAGCTCAGCTTCCTGCAGACACTGAAAACACACTCATGAAGCCCCTCATACAAAGACTTATAATATAATATATTAGATAATACAAACGTGACACAGCACAAACACCGTCTTCACTAATTGATGACTCTTCCAGAAAACCACTGTGGCTGTGAAACCGCACTTCAATTAGCCCAGTCAACAAACAGTAACGTCTTCAGAGGGAGTCTCCTGCCGATTAAGTATTTAAAGCCATGAAACGAGCAGAGATGATTTCTGTAACGAGCACGGCGGATCATGTTTGTGTGACTCAACACGGTGTGTTGCTTCATGCAGAAATGATGCTCAGCAGGTGGTGTGTCACCACAAACACAAACTTCTGATCAGATTTCCCTCCAGTCTACAGCTCGTGGTTCTCGTCGCTGAGGATCTGATAAACTTCACACGAAGCGATCCCTGTGCCAAAAACATCACGTGACCAGCACCCGCGTGAGCTGTGTCGACATAGGGACTCTGATGCACCTTCAACCCACCTTGATGGTAAGCTGAGAATCTCGATGCCCATCCTGCCACCACATCGGAGCTGCTACCCTACCTCCCGCACCAGTTTTGGCAAACTGGTCCCTGTCCTGATAGATCTGCTCCACGGTCAGAGTATGCAAAACAGAGACGTGTGCAGCGTCTCCACAAATGCAGCCGCCTTGTTTTATTTATGTATTTATTATGTTTTATTTAAAACAGGTACCGAGGATGGAGCGCAGGTGTCCCTCCAAAGTCGCAGAACCACAGTTTTTGATCTCAATCACTGATTTACCCAGAAACTGTTCACAAGCCAACCGCCAGCAGGTCGTGCTCCCGTCATGACTTTGACCTGAAGACAGAGAGAGGTCAGACGGGTTATATTTCGCTGTGCAGCAGCGTTAAACGCTGTGACGTCTCCACGCCGAGGCCTGGTCCGTCAGAGAGGATGCTGGGATGTGGTCTTACCTGAGCCACACCTGTGACAGTGAGGGCTACACCCTCTGCTGCTCCACGTCCTCACATCGGGGCTCAGAGTCCATGATCTCCAGAGTTAACCTACAGAGCAGGGGAGCAGAGCAGTCTTTAACTCAAAACATCTCGACAAACTTCTTAAACTTCCAGATTTCTCTGCTCTCTCACCACGGCGTGGTGCTGCTCAGTCTGAATGGGAGAGTGAAAAGTGCTGTGAGCTCAGCTTAATGTGCTGTCTTTCTTCAGTTCACCTGCAGCTTTACTGACACTAATGCCACATCAATAAAGAACAGAGTTACAACGGAGCATTACAGGAGGTGAGGAGCCGACGGGGGACCCTGAGCTCTGCTGTCACCATCAGAGGGTGGAGCGCTTCACAAAATGTGTTTTTAAAGTTTCTGCCAGGGAGCGAGGCCAGAGCAGGTCGCGTGTTTCAGACTTAACGGCTCAGTGAATGTTTCACAGACGCTAAATAAATAATAAAGATAAAATACTGCATATAACATTTTAACAAGCTAACGAGTCACGACCTGGGAATGTTGAGCTGAACTTTGACCCTGTTTGACTCACGTGTGTGTGGGGTGTGTGTGTTGTGTGTGTGTGTGGTGTGTGACACTGTGTTTTCACCTTTGGGTGTCGAGATGAGCCACCACCACGGACCAGCCTCCCACCACGTAGGTACTTGTGTCAGAGCCACAGCAGCCACCTGACGGAGGAAGCACAGGAAGATCAAGACGACATCCAGCATCAAAACATCAAACTGTGGAGACTTGTTCAGACTTCGTCAGTCAAACATGTGAGAGGTCTGATAACACAGAGTCTTTACTTCTTCTGAAACATCTCAAATAAAATCTAACGAATGTTTCATTGTTGATGTCAGCTGCTGTCGAGTTTTTATGTGACAACACGACAGAAACAGAGAAATGAGTCAGCCTGTAACTCTGATGAATCGTAGCTGAAGCATCTGCGTGACCTTGGGAATAAAACAGAGTGCTTAAATCTGTTTTCTGATGACACGAAATCAGCTCGACTTTATGAGAAATGAGATCCGGAATCTAAATCTAGTACAGCGGTACAGATGCTGGGGTGAAGGACCTGAGTGTATTATGTGGACTGTACGCCTTATATATTTATATTTTATATTTATATTGTTTACGTTAATATTATTTATATTATATTATATTATATTATATATTTATATTATATTATATTTATATATTATTTTATTTATATTTATATTTATATTATTAATATATTTATAATTATATTATTTATATTTATAATAATACTATTTTATAATTATTTATTTATATTATTAAATATTTATTTAAATTTATTTTATTGATATTATTTTATTCTGTGTGTTTACTCTCTGTGTCTGCGTTGTTTTCTTCCATGAAATAACGGAGCTGCTTTGTTTGTTATTTCTGAGCTGATGTTATTTACTGCAACTGATATTTTTATTTTAATCACTTAAAGCTTAAAATGAGCAGATTTAATTAACAGATTAATTAACTCTGAATTAATGATTTAATAATTAAAGAGCTTAGCTTAGCATCTGCGCTAAACATCGTTAGCTTCGCTCGCTCCCGTTAAAACCGTTAAAATCATTCAGCAGCTGCACGCGAGCGGTACGAGCTTTTTTCAGAGATTATTTATTTTTATTTTTTTATTTTATTTTAATCATCCGACATTAATTAAAATCAGAAACGAGTCTGAGCCGCTGACAGCTCCGTTAGCTCGGACAGCTAGCTCCGGTACCGCTCCGGTAGCTCGGTTCGGACTTACGCGAGACAAGAGCGCCTCGTTCGGCCCCACGGTCAGACAGTTCCCCATGTCGGTAAGAAAACGGTTCACGGAGCGGCGGAAGTAACGAAATAATCCACCGGACGGAAAGAGGCTTCACGTCCCGCAACGACAACAGCAACAAACCCGCAGCCCCCGCCCCGCCCCGCTAACGACACTGTGACGTAACGTTTGTCAACACGGCGGATTAACTGAGGGACCACACACACACCGGTTACACCGGTTACCCGGCTACATTCGGTACCGAGCTCTCGGTGTTAACGTACTCACGCTGTAAGATGACGCGCTAACGAGAGGCTGAAACTGACCTACATTCACGACTTTTATTTTGAAATCTACACCAATTTATAACATGCAGTTACTCACTGCGGCCACCGAGGGCGCCAAAGCCCGCCATCACCAGCACACTGCAGCGTATATGAATCCAAACTGAGGCAAACAGACACGACTAAATAAATGTAATGTTTAAATTCAAATTAAATTAAATTAAATTAAATTATTGACGTTACCGAGCGCGAACCGGCAAACGGGAGACAGGTAACGGATGTACGCTGCCTGTTTGTATTGGTTCTAATGGAGTCTGCGTGTTGCTGCCCTCTAGTGGCCAAACTGAGGAACTGCAACAGATTTTAAAGTCAAGTCAGCGTCAATGACACATGATGTTATGGCGGTACTTCCGGTAAACACTTCCAAAATAGAGAACATTCCATTTTTTTTATTCAAACGTGAGTAAGTAAGTATTTATTGTGTATTTATTAATGATGTCATTGACTGTGTGCAGTGTGATGCACAGAGCTGACAGGACTCTTTCTGGATCCACAGTCCTCTTCAGGACTTCGTCCTCGTTCACGGACCTCTGAGGTTTCGGTTCGTTTCTGATTCTGGTTCTGTCTGGCTCGGGAGCGCGCACACGATTTCTGTGTGATGAATGTTTCTTCTGCAACAACTTCTTGAGAGACTAACAAACAAAGAGAAACTTTAACAGTCGGCGGGAGGGAGTAAAGCGTTTTAAAATGTTTTGTAAGAGTTTGTTGGATGTTTTTATTTTTTGTCTGGATCAGCTGATCAAAACAAAGAATGAGGAGAGAAACACGTTAATGGATTTTATGACGTTCTAAATACATTACACAAACTTCACATCCTGTGCTTCATGTTGGGTTAGTCTCCCTTTAATTATTCATATAATTAAGCGTAGCTGCATAACAGGAAAGAGCCTAATTATGAACTGCACAATGATGTTTGCGTTTCGTCTCTGCCCGAGCCACAACAGTCCTGCACATGTTAACCTCCAGTAAAACAAACAAACGAGATACAGAAAAAAGCTGCAGCAAAGTAATGAGTGAACCTTCAGACATCTCTGTCTGTCTGTCTGTCTGTCTGTCTCTCTGTCTGTCTCTCTGTCTGTTCTGTCTCTCCTCAGGGTTTTTCAGGATGCAGAGAGGTCTCCAGTTTCGCTGCTCGCTGCGTGCTGCGTTGTTCAGTTCCAGCAGGGTCTGGGTAACATCCCAGCCGTCACCCTGCGGGGCTTGGATTTCAAACGTTACTGTTCATGTTTCTCCTGCTGCTCCCCTGATGAAGGTAATCCCATCAGGAGTGACTCTGGAAGGGCAGACTGTGACAGTGGAGTCAAAGTATCTGAGCATGTATGTATGTGGATAATTATCCACTCCATCCTCAGGCCTGTGTGAAGCCTCCACTGATGTTTACAGTCTTAAAGATGAGTGGCGTCGCCTCTTTCCTGTCCCCCCTCCACCACGTGGATGATTGCACCTCTACTACTAACATGGCGTCCTTCCTGTGGAAAGGTAACAGGCTGGAGCGCCGTCTGGGTGGAGCCTGGTTCCTCTATCTGCTGTCGGTCCTTCTTCCTGCTCACCGGGCGGGTCCTATCTGGCTGCTGCAGGCGTGGCTGACTAAACTCATCCAGGAGCCCGATCCACTGTGGGACCTCATCGACGCCCCTCGGCTCACAGCAGCGAGTGTGCTGTGGGCTTCTCAGGTACAAACCACAGACACACTGACACTGTTTCGTGTTTCTTCGCTTCAGCCGTCTCATTTGTTTGGATCCTCTTCTCTGTTCTAGGCGTCCGGTTTGCCTGAAGGTCATCAATAACCATTACAAACCAGGCGGGTGACCTACGTGTGGGGTACTATTCGAGTGTCCAACCGCTTCGCAAGCTGGGTGGAGTTTAGTCCTGACTATGTAGTCGCTCCCAGGTGAGATACTGAAGCTTATTTAAGAGATCTAAATAACGCTGAAGCCTTCAGAGTTTACAGGAGATGGTGCGAGATCCATAAAACATCAGTCATCTGTTCACACATGAAGTATTTTTTAATGGGGTCTGTCTTTCAGGACTTCTTGATCGGTCACCTGTCGGGCATCCTGGTGGGTCTGTTGTACACTTTGGGTCCACTGAGGATCATCATGGAGACGTGTGCAGGCTGGGCGCTCTCTGTAGGCTCCTTTTGTTAATAATCTGTGGTGTCATATATCGGCCATGAATCTCACTGTTTGATTGCTTCTTTCTGACTTGACTCTGACTTCAGGTTAATGTATGTTAACAGAAGTCTGTTTTTCCTCCTCCAGAGTCTGTGTCTTCAGATATGAATGATCGCGCCGAGTACATACTTCAACTTCTCAGGTAAAAACATACAAAGCAAGTTTATAACTTAAATCCACGGAGGAATCGACTGACCACAGGCAGAAATGTTCAACAAGATCAAATGGAGGACACACAACAAGAAGTCAGCTGAGTGTGTGTGTGTGTGTGTGTTGTGTGTGTGTGTGTGGTGTCTGTTTTAAGTTCTTCAGTGAATTACATGTTACTTCTCATTCATCAAAGTTTACTGTCAAGACGTCTACATGTTCCTGCATTTCATTTGACTGTCCACATGGGTAATTGTGTGTGTGTGTGTGTGTGTGTGGGTGTGTGTGTGTGTGTGTAGGTTACAGTGGGACTAGACGAGAGCGTCCGCAGCATGCTGAAGATCGCCACGGCGGAAGATCGCACGGCTGAAGATCGCACGGCTGAAGATCAAACCGACTGGACAGAATGACGGAGGAGGAGCAGATTGAACTGGCGATCAGGAACAGCCTGAATGACCGAGGTCAGACAAACAAACATCATCAGGGTTAAGTCAATAAAGTTGCATAAATGTGGCACAATTTATTCATCTTTCATTTTTCAGGACCGACGAGGCGGAGACGACAGCACAACCTCTCTGGTTTTCCCACCCCACAGAGAGGAGAGAACCTGAGGAGCTCAGGAGGGAGACGACTGAGGAGACTGGAAGAGGAATTTTACAACCAGAGGAGAAGAAGACAATTCATGTAGTTATGAAGTCATGTAATCTTTTCAGTCTCTTCCAGTGATTTTGTTTTCTGGCTCACTGAAGACTCTGCGCGCTTCTGTCGATTTCTTGCTCAGATCTTGTAGCTGCGTTATCTTCTTCTCTGCTGGGGTACAAAGATTCATCACTGAGTGAATATCTTAATGAGCGTAACATAAAGACTCGAGGAGCTCGCCTGGATCGGCTTTGTTTAATCGAACAATCAAAATAGAAAACACTAAATGGATCTCGACCTCTGTCAGACTTCATGACACAGGGATGAAATGAAATACACCCAAAACTCTGGAGGCTGCTGCTCACGTCCCGTTTCAACATTCACTGTTACTTTCCTTTTAAACCAAACCACAACTTTCCCTACCTTTCCCTAACCATTTCCCTAACCTTTCCAATCTTTCCATAACTTTCCCTAATCTTCCTAATCTCCCTACCTTTCCTAATCTTCCCTAATCTTTCCATAACCTTTCCCTAACCTTTTCTACCTGCACAGATCAGATCAGAAAACACTCAGCGTGTGTCAGTGTTCAAGAGTGTGAACTGGTTTGTTGTGTTTCTGTTTACGTTACATATTTGCACTGCTGCTGACTGTAATGGATGTTATGTTGTTCAGGAGGATCACGAGGTTTTAAACATTTTTTATATCAAAATAAAGAACAATAAAAAAAGGTTAATGGATATCGGCTGTGTCTAATGTTTTACTGATCAAAGTCAAATCGATCGACAACATATCACAGACGACGACGTTGTTTTTTATATTTTAAACATTAATAATTCATTTAAATGTTATAGTTTCTTTTGCGACTTAAAGTATTTGATGCGCTGATCAACAGAAACAATAAAGTAGTTACACTAAATGTCGTTAACATTTCATTTATTTAATATAGTTATGATTTCTGTTTGTATTGGTTCTAATGGAGTCGGAGTGTTGCTGCCCCTGGTGGCCACACGAGGAACTGAAACATTTAAAGTCAAGTCAGCGTCAATGAAACATAGTTAATCGGTATTTCCGGTAAACACCTCCAAAATAAAAGAGCAATTCAATTTTTTAATCAAATGTGAGTAAATAAGTAAATAAAAGTCACCTTAAGGAAAATTATTATTAATATTATTTTATTATTTTATTATATTATTATTATTATTATTATTGTGTTTCTGATCTCTGCAGTTCACACGTCATTATTTATATTATTTATTTATTTTTTTATTTATTTATTTATTATTATGTGTTTATGTATTTTAATGTCATTTGACTGTCGCAGTGTGATGGACAGAGACCTGACTTCAGTCCTCGTTCATGGACCTCTGAGGTTCCGGTTTGGTTTGTGGTTCTGCTCGGGTAACCCCGAGCCGTCACCCTGCTCCATGTTTCCTGCTGCTCGTCGGATGAAGTAATCACACCAGGAGTGACTAAAAAAAATCTCAAAGTTTGATAAAGAAGCTTGTGCAGAACTTGAACAGGTGTGGACTTTTCCTGCCCCCCCTCCTCCACCACGTGGATGCTCGGCACCTCCACTTGACGTCCTTCCTGGAAAGGTAGGAGGCTGGAGCGTCTGGGTGGAGCCTGGTTCCTCTGCCTGCTGTCGGGCTGTCTCTGCAGGCGTGGCTGGCTGAACTCACCCAGGAGCCCGGTCCACTGTGGGAGCTCCTCGACGCCCCGGCTGTCAGAGAGTTGCTGCGGGTTCTCAGGTACAACTCCCACACGCAGTGACACTGTTTGAAGGTTTCACAGGTTTCAGTGTGATCGAGGATTCGAGCTCTCTGATTTCCGTCTTCCACAGTTGGCAGACGTCACTGTGAGGTCAGCGGATCGGAAGAGAAAAGTGTGTGTGCTGCTTTTTATTGACAGGTTGTCACACGCTCGTGACAATGACAGCATAATGACCCGCGCAGGCCGGGATCCGAACCCGGTGCGCTCTCTGAAGTTCAGTCCTGTCACGTCTGTTTTCGTCCTGCACCGACTTCAAGCTCCACCGGGAGAGTTTATCCCGAGTTTATATTACTACGGCTCAGATTTGGTCATTTCCCTGGTTTATGTTCTTCTAGATATGTTTCTACATGTGTAAACATTTCTACATGTATATATATGTTTCTACATGTGTAAACATGTTTCTACATGTATATTATGTTTCTACATGGTAAGACAGTTTGACATGTATATATATTTTTCTACATGTGTAAATATGTTTCTACATGTGTAAACATGTTTCTACATGTTATATATGTTTCTACATGTATAATATGTTTCTACATGTTTAGATATTTTTCTACATGTGTAAATATGTTTCTACTGTAAACATGTTTCTACATGTATATATATGTTGCTACATGTAACATGTGTCAACATGTGTAAAATGTTTCTACTGGTAAACTGTTTACATGTATATATATGTTTCTCTACATGTGTAAACATGTTTCTTACATATGTATATATATGTTTCTACATGTGTAAACATGTTTCTACATGTATAGATATGTTTCTACTGTTATATATGTTTCTACATGTGTAAATGTTTCTACATGTATATGATAGTTTTCTACATGTGTAAACATGTTTCTACTGTATATATAGTTTTCTACATGTGTGATATATGTTTCTACTATGTGTAACATGTTTCTGAAATGTTTTTACTATAGGTTTCTACATGTGTAAACATGTTTCTACATGTGTAAACATGTTTCTACATGTGTAAATAGGTTTCTACATGTGTAAATGTTTCTACATGTATATATATATATATATATGTTTTTCTACATGTTTAGTATGTTTCTACATGTGTAAATATGTTCTATATGTAAACATGTTTCTATACATAATGTGGTAAACTGTTTCTACATGTATATATATGTTTCTACTGTGTAAACATGTTCTACAGTATATATATGTTTCTACATGTATATATGTTTCTAATATTAGTATGTTTCTACATGTGTAAACATGTTTTCTACATTGTGAAAATTTTCTACATGTATATATATGTTCTACATGTTTAGAATGTTTCTACATGTGTAAATATGTTTCTACACGTTGGTAAACATGTTTCTACATGTGAGTGAAATATGTTTCTACATGTGTAAAAATGTTCTCTACATGTGTAGATATGTTTCACATGTTAATATGGTTTTATGTGTAGATTGTGTTCTTCTACATGTGTAAATATGTTTCTACATGTATAAATGTTTCTACATGTGATATAATTAATATATATTATATATAGATATATATAATATATTGTTTCTACATGTGTGTATATATATATACATATATATATGTTTCTACATGTATATTGTTTCTAGATGTGTAGAATTTTCTACATGTATATATGTTCTACATGTGTAGATATGTTTCTACATGTATATATATATATGTGTTCTACTAGTTGTATATATTGTTTCTACAGTGATTATATAATGTTTCTACATGTGTAGATTTGCTACGTAGTTCATTAGTTTCGCTTTTGTCTGTTTTCATGGTTTTTATTTTGAAAATCACCAGCTCTCTATGTTTTGATCTCCGGTACTCCGAGTCTGCATGTGGAAGTGTCTTTGGTGCTGATAGATATGAACCTTTGGATAAAAGCGTCAGCCCCAAACGGTTCAGCCCGTGACCCCCAAAACAACCTGTACCAGTGATTAGGACGACAGGCACGAGAGCAGACGAGGGTAGGCCTGAGTGTGGCGGGCAAGTGAGTGTGGATAGCAGGCAGTAAGTGTGGCAGAGCTGGTGAGGAGTGTGGCCAGAGCTGTGAGTGTGGCAGGGCACATGAGGAGTGTGGCAGAGCTGGTGATGTGGGCAGGGCAAGTGAGTGTGGATAGCCAGCTGGTGAGTGTGGATAGCAGGCTGGTGAGTGTGGATGCAGGGCAGGTGAGTGTGGATAGTCAGGGCTGGTGAGTGTGGCAGGGGCAAGGTAAGTTGGCGTGCTGGGATGCAGCTGGTGAGGGGCAGGGAGGTAAGTGTGGCAGGGCTGGTGAGTGTGGATAGCAGGGCTGTGGTGTGGCAGGGCAGGTAAGGTGTGGCAGGGCTGTGAGTGTGGATAAGTGTGGCAGGGCAGGTGAGTGTGGCAGGGCAGGTACGTGTGGCAGGGCTGGTGAGTGTGGCAGGGCAGGTACATGTGGCAGGGCTGGAGACAAAAACAGACGAACAGTAAAAAAGAAGCAGGAGTCCAAAAAAATGTACAACAAAGAATCTTCAAAGATAGTTTCTTCAGAGCTGGTACGAGAATAGTTACTACGGAAGCTACAAAGACAGACTGGGAGTGTGAACTGGAGTTAAATACTGCAGGAGCTTGATGAGATGATGAGATGCAGGTGTGAGAGCAGAGCAGGTGAGGCTCACCGGAGGAGTGGTCAAAGAAAAGGTGAGCCACGCCCAGCCAGCACAGACAGACACAGAACAAGAAAACAGGCTAATAGACAAATTAAAGATCTAAAAGATCTGTTATTATTAAAGATCTAAATAACGCTGAAGCTCTTCAGAGTTTACAGGAGACGTTGCAGATCCATAAAACATTCAGTCATCTGTTCACACATGAAGTATTTTTTAATGTGGTCTGTCTTCTTCAGGACTTCTTTGATCGGTCACCTGTCGGGCATCCTGGTGGGTCTGTTGTACACTTTGGGTCCACTGAGGATCATCATGGAGACGTGTGCAGGTCTGTGCGCCTCTGTATGCTCCTTTGTTAAATAATCTGTGGTGTCATATATCGGCCATAAATCTCACTGTTTGATTGCTTCTTTCTGACTTGCATTAGACTGAGGTTGGACCACAGGAAGCTGGTGTTGACTTGTCCTGTGTTTGCAGTTAATTCATTTGTTATAACGTCACTTGAAGTCTTTTAAAAAGCTGAAAACTAAAAACAGATCAGATGTGTAGATATCTGAATATTAATGCAAACTGTGTCTTCAAGTTAATGTATGTTAACAGAAGTCTGTTTTTCGTCCTCCAGAGTCTGTGTCTTCAGATATGAATGATCCACGGCCGAGTACATACTTCAACTTCTCAGGTAAAAACATACACAAGCAAAGTTTATAACGGAGGAATCGACTGACCACAGGCAGAAATGTTCAACAAGATCAAATGGAGGACACACAACAAGAAGTCAGCTGAGTGTGTGTGTGTGTGTGTGTCTGTCTAGGTCACAGTGGGACTGGTCCAGAGAGTCCACAGAATGCTGAAGATCGTACAGCAGAAGATTGTACAGCTGAAGATCGTACAGCTGAAGATCGTACAGCTGAAGATCGTACAGCTGAAGATCGTACAGCAGAGGATTGTACGGCAGAAGATTGTACGGCTGTAGATCGTATGGCAGAAGATTGTACGGCTGAAGATCGTATGGCAGAAGATTGTGCAGCAGATGACTCATCTGATTACATCAAAACCGACCTGGACAGAATGACGGAGGAGGAGCAGATTGAACTGGCGATCAGGAACAGCCTGAATGACCGAGGTCAGACAAACAAACATCATCAGGTTAAGTCAATCAAAGTTGCATAAATGTGGCACAAATTTAGTCATCTTTCATTTTTCAGGACCGACGAGGCGGAGACGAACAGCACAACCTCCTTCTGGTTTCCACCCCACAGAGGAGGAGGAGGAGGCGAGCCCAGAGGAGATCAGGAGGAGACGACTGAGGAGACTTGAAGAGGAATTTTATCACCAGAGGAGAAGAAGACACTTTTTGGATTTATGACGTAATGTAATATTTCCAGTCTCTTACAGTGATTTTGACTCCGACCAAGAATGAACTTGGTCCACTGACTCTAAAACTCTGGAGGCTGCTGTTCACGTCCCGTCTCCAACATTCACTGTTACTTTCCGTTTACAGTTTTTTCAATTGCTAAAACTCAGTTTCTGAAACCTTGCTCCATTTTCTTAAAACATTCAACACAAAACCTCATCAAAAATCAAACTTTGACAGTTTTACCTGTGCTCAAAACCAAACACTTCTTCTTCTTCTTCTTCTTCCTCCTTGTATTTTAACAGTACTGTACTCTGCATCTAACAAATCTGCCCTTTGTCTCTGTGACACTGTAATTCTTGTTCTCTGTTGATATGAACCTGTAACCAGTCAAAATCTATTGAGCAGTCAGTACTGTAAACAAATGGAAAGCACAATGTTCAGGGCCATGCAGTGTCCTTACTATGGTGGACACAGAGAATCATCTCAAACTGGAAGTCCTGCTTCCCTCGTTGTCAGTCCATGGACAAGAACATGCTCTATGATTGTTGCTTGAATTTCAGCAGATATTTCCACTCTTTATCTTCCTCTTCCTCCTTGTCCCCACCTCACATACACACTCGTCCTCTCTCATACTTTCTTCTAGCCATTCTCAGACTTTCTCATTCCCACCATCAACAACCTGTTTGCTCTCTGAACTGGCTTACATTGGTTGTGCCACATCATTTGAAACAAGTGAAATCTATTTTGAGTGGTTGTGTTTAATCAATGACATGTCTGCTCTGTTTGTATTGAATGTTTGCCACTTGTGTTTACCAGTATGGATGCATTAGAGTGCAGAATGTGTTTTAAAGAATGAGTTTAGATGTTTGCTGAAAAGTGTAAGTGAGATCTGCACATTGTGTTTTACAATGTGACAGACTGGATAATTAGCTAAATGAGTTCAGGAAACAGTGGGTTTCAGTGTTTTAGCAATTGAAAAAACTGTAAATCAGACCTGAACCTTTCCCTAACTTTTCCATAACCTTTCCATAACCTTTTCTACCTGCACAGATCAGTTCGGATCAGAAAACACTCAGCGTCATAGGTCAAGAGTGTTACATTTGATATATTTGCACTGAAGAGTTACTGTCTGCTGACTGTAATGCATTATGTTCAGGAGGATCACGAGGTTTGATCGTTTTTTATCATCTGCACGAGAAATAATTCTCAAATAACAAATAAATGTTTTACTGATCAAAGTCAAATCAATCAGCAACATATGATCAGTGATCGAATGGAAAACAGAGCGTTGTTGTTTTTATATTTCTATAACATATCTATATTTATATAAATGTTATAATTTGTTTTCTGGATTTTGAGAACTACAGCTCATATAAAAAATAAGGAAATAAACTAAAGAAACAAAATCTTTTTATTCTACGTTATAAGAATAAAGTTACATTTTTTAATATTACAGTGTCAGGCCTCAGAATAAAGTCAACTCTGCTCCATCAAATCAAGTTAAACATCGTTCCTCTCTTTCTGTGCAAACTTTCAGCACAGTCTGATGAAACACTTCATCGACACAAAGCATCTCGTCGAGGCAGCCACATGCTCTAACGCCTGTAGTTTGATTTATCCTCAAAAGTTTAATTTTAATCTTGAATGTGAAGTTTATTCCTGAAATGCAAAATAAAAATAACCTTTCTTTTAATTTGTCTGTAAGAAATGAAATAACACAAACATCAGATGCAAGCATGGAGTTTATTTATACTTCTATACCACAGCATGGCGGATGAGGCGTGTTCTGGTTTTATTTTATTTCCTTTTTCTCATTAATTTCTTTATTCTGCATTTTTTTATGCTAAAATAAATAAAAGTGTTTAAAAATATAAAAAACATATCGACAGGTTTCACATTTTAGTGCTGCGTCCAACAGACACAACATCCTCCTCCTCCTCGGTGGCGATCCTCGCGGTCACTTCTTGTTTGTTGATGTCATCCTGAATGGCCAAAGGATTGACATAGTAACCCTCCTCACAGATGGAGGAGGAGGAGGTGAAGGTGGAGTCTGTGTTGTCAGTGGGTGTTGGCACAGCGTTGAAGGTGATGAAGCCGATGATGATGACCACAAGTGAGACCAGGTAGAGTCCAGAGAACTGAGGCGGGGCAGAGAGGACAGGTTACATTTAATCATATGAACAAATTATATGAAAGGTGAGTAAAGACAGGACTACTTCCTGTAAACTCTGAGAAGTTCAGACCTTTTTATATTTCATATCTTTAACCTTAAACCTTTTGGGCCACTTGGGGGCAGCAGAAACAAGCTAGTTTCCTCACTGCCTCCTGTGAGAAGGTTTTCTGAGGTGGTACATGATGTAAAAAGTTAAGAAACACACTCTTAAATCACGTCAGAGTGAGATCTTTAATCTGCAAATGAAGTGGAGCAGACACACGAAGCAGCAGACTTGAAGTAAATTGATAAAGTTTTACTGGCTGCTTCAGGTAGAGGTTCACGTGAAGGCAGCAGAGGTCAAACCTGAGTGAGTGATTGCATTGTGTAATTTTCAGATCCAGCTCATGATGAAATAACCTGTTTAAGTCGTTTAAAGGTCATTTAAAAGACTTCGGACTCACAAGTTTATAAACTGTGTATATGCATGCAGCTGTGCTCAAACACATGCCACTGAAATTACACTTTAACCCTCATTATTGCTCATTAACACCGCAGAGCCTCGTTAACATTCAGCAGGTCACTGTGACACAGGAAGGAGTCACAGTCACTTGAAGTCTGCTGATACTTTTTAGTTACTTATTGTCAACAACTGCCGAGTGAAGACCAAAACCATCGATCCAGTCACCATCAGAAATGTGTGTGTGTCGTGTGTGTGCTCACATTGTACTGGAAGAGGAAGATCCCACAGAAGAGGCTGAAGAGGTCAGCGGTGAGCAGGGAGAGGTTGACGGAGGTGGCGCTGCTCAGCTTCACCACGATGGACATGCAGTTGTACAGAGTGTACAGACACAACGCGAAGGCAGAGAACAGGAGGCCTGAGAGGAGAGACGGCTGACTGTTAGTTCATAGTTACAGTTCAAACGTTAAAGAAACACTCAGCATTAAATAAACATGCTTTTTCTTTTTCTCTTAACCAGCTTCACTCGAAGCACCTCTGTATTAAAGGTGAAGGATGTAGTGGCAACCAACTAAACACCCCTCGCCTTAACCTCCTCTTTCTAGCAACTCTTATTTTCAGGTGAATACGCACTCGTGAAAATATATTCCACATTTAGATTCTTAAATCTGACACACTGCAGAAATAGAAAGCATTGTGGTTTTAGGAGTGGTTAGTCTTGTTTCAGTCTGAAAAGAAAACAAGCTCTTAACAAGGTAACCAAGCACAGCTTGTAATAAATGAGAGCTGAATTTTTGGTGCTTTTGTTGTTCATTGATCTTTGTATACAAGACATACTCCTAAAGGTGTCGTGAGATTGCTTTTAGGAGACTAATAAGTCGATATTCTGTATTATTTTGAGACAACACTGACAATAACAACTTGACAGACAACATAATGGTTGAGTGGATTTGGTTTGTGGTCTTTCAGTATAAATACTGATTGATTGATGTGTGCGAATGTATTGGTGCTTTTCAGCTTCAGGTTACTTATTGCCCCTTCATGTTCAGCTATTCACTTTAGTCAGAAGAAAAAGAGACTACAAAGAAGACTTCAGGTATTTTATCTCTGTCTCTACACAACAACGATGATTACTGACCAACTTGCCAGCTCCACTGGATGGCAGCAACTTCATTTCGCTCCAGGACCACCCTGTGCGAGAGGAAACAATGACGCCAGATTACACCAGATGACAACAGATGATGTTTAATGAGTCCTCACACTGATCACACCGACACACACTTACATCTGTATGGTGCTGATGATGGTGCCGAACAAGCCGACCATGCCCAGAAACTCCACCTTGCTCAGGTTCTTCACTGTGTACTCCTGACACACATTGGACACTGCATACAGCGAGGCGCTGAGCAGCACCAAACCGTCACCTAACAAGATGTTTGAGGCTGCAGAGAGAAGAAACGAGTTTTTACTGTGATTCAACAATGGTGAAATGACACTGAGAGGCCTATATCTTTCTTCTTCCTTGTCAAAGCCTAGTGCCTACATTTCCCACAATACAACCTGAGCTGTACACAATTTGATGTGTACCGTTCCTCTTTAAGTTTAAGCTGCAGTAAAGATGACTGAATTATTAGATCACAGAATTATTACTTACTGGAGCCTTGGTCTCGTCCAGCGAGCAGGTCGGCTCCCACCATCGCTCCCACCCCAAGGAGACAGATGCAGACGGCCACAAAGTGGACCAGCCTGTAGCGTGTCTTCAAAATCCACCAGGACAGAAGCATCAGAACCGGGACCACAAAGCAGTCCAGAAGCTACAGACAGGAAGACACCAATATGAATAAAAACACACATTTCATTCAAAACTTAAACTGATGATACCTCATAATTTCTTGTTGAAAAAGAAAGACAAACACACCCACCTGTATACTGGTGATGGTGGTGTACTGGTATGCTTTAACCACACTGTAGTTGGCCTCCACGTCCACCAGTCCCAGCAGAAGGTACTTCCACCATCTTCTCTTGAGAATCTGTAAAATATTTCCATCCCCTACGTTTTAAAGGGGAACACCCCTGAACTTCAGTATCAGAATCACTGCTGCTGTCTGTGGGCAGACCATGAGCTGCCACATTTCTAGCATATAACTTACAAAATACTAAAAGTAAAACAGGAACATTTAAGATAGTTATATGCTAAATGCTATATCTCAGGTGTTCAGAGAGAGGTGGTGGTGTTACCTGTCCTGCAGAGCAGTATGGGGCCGTAGGTGACAAACAGCAGAGCGTAGTTAAAGAAGCTCTGCAGCATGGGTGTGTTCACGTGGAAGCTTGTGGCCAGGTACTGGGAGGAGATGGCCGTCCCACAGACGAGGGCAGCCAGACCCTGACCCATGGCCAGTGTCTTGGCTACCTGCCTGAGAGAGAGAAGGAGGCCTGTAAGCTTCTGTCTGACCCAACATGCAGTAAAAACTACATTTCTTTATGAATACTCCTGGAGGAGTCATTATATTTTACATTATTAATCTCAGTCTTTGATACATCTGAATTATTACCTGCAAAGTAACAAGTATCGAGTAAGTAATCAAAAAAGTATCTTGTAAATTGTGCTTAAGTACAGTACTTGAGTAAATGTACTTAGTTACTGTTTAAACAGACTTTTAAACCAGTAATTTTACTGAAATCTAATTAAATATCATGCAAAGTTTTGGTGTACATTAACCCTCTGTCCACTCACCAGGTGAAGACGTCTTTGGTGTTGAACGTCCTGATCCTCTCCATGAGTCCACCGCTCTGGTTTGTGTAGCTCGTGTCTCTGGAAACATCCTCGGACTGTTTGGGGTTCATGTTTCCACAGCAGTGATGGAGGACTCCTCTGTCGCAAAGCTTTTAAATCCTTGGCTTTCACATCGTCAGAGCTGAATGATTAACTGACTGTGAGGGCAAAGATTACTCTTTCACTGATCTGTGTGAGTGTTAATGTGTTGAAGACGGCCTGCTGCACTTTAAGATAAGATGATCAAAGATAAAGAAGTCATCACTGTGCTTCCTTTTGTTTTCACTGTGACCTGATATCTGCTGATGAGATAACAACTCCTGCTGGAAGTGCTTCATCAATGTTACCTCAAGTACTCGAGTACTGTACCCGACTACAACTGCTACTGCCACTACTCATTTTATACTTTATACTTCTACTCCACGATCCAGAGAGAAAGATTGTACTTTGTACTCCATTACATTTATTTGATTAATTTAAGTAAATTTAAAAAAAAAACATGCACAACATCCATGAAACATAATCAATTGTTAAGGGAATAAGAATTTGTGTAGAAAAAGTTTTTATTTCCTCTCCGATGAATCATGACCGCGTAGATTTATCTTGTGGCCCTTTGGAAGACCCCAGCCCTCTAGGTTGGATAACACATAACTCACACCTCTGTGATGCCTGCACTACTCTCAGTTAACTTCACGTGTTTCCATTTCTGTGGTAGCTTTTCTTTTGTGGACTGTACCTCTGTGGAGCTCCCTCCCTGTCACTGACACAGTAATGATTCAGATCACACCGTGACCCGTGGAGGTAAGTGCAGACCCCATCAGAGTGTAAACACACACTGTCACTGATTACCTGTACCACAACTAAGGCAGACAATAACATTTTTAATAAATACATTCACAGTTAAACTTGTATGTTTTCTTGGTTGTGCTCACTGAGTTTGTAAAAGTGCATTTGTATTTTAAAGTCGACCAGCTTCAAGATAAAAATAATAAACTATATAATTGCTAATTACTAATTAAAATTCTACTTTCTAAACCTTGTGAGGTTTTTTTTTCTTCTTTTTGAATTTATTTCATTTAAATTCATTATATATTTGTGTGGTGGATGGATGGCATTGTGTAAAGTTCTGCCCCTTAAAGAGATTAATGTTTGTATTGAGATCATCACTACCTGACATATTATATAGGAGATCCACACAAATCAAAACAGGATGACACTTAATGAGTGAGAAATTCACATTAAAGCGACACAAGATAAAGGCTGAGAAAGATACAAATAAAAAACACTTAAATTACATTTTAAGGTTTTGCACATTACACTTGTATTACAGGCAGCAGCCTGATGCACGCAGTATATAAACAAGTGTAAATAAATAAAGTTCGTGTCAGTTTGTCGCCTTTGAGCCAAACAAAGTGTGTTTCGGCCTGCAGGTTGCTATGACGTCATCCGGAGTCAGCTGTAGCACCTGTCTCGCGAGATTCCGCGAGGTGATAAGTTGAAGAAACATGGCGACGTCTAATTTGTTAAAGGTAAGCAGCTCGTGAATATTTCGTGTTTGCAGCTGAGCGCGCGCACACACACACACATACAGTCATGTCCGCACACACACGTGTGTGTCCTCATGGTGTGTGTGTGTGTGTGTGTGTGTGTGTGTGTGTGTGTGTGTGTGTGTGTGTGTGATAAACCAGTCTCAGGTCCTCCGCTGTCGGTGTTGGTCCGGTGTTGTGTCGGAGTCTGTTTCCCAGCGATGTGTGTCCCCCCTCCTCGAACAGAACCGGATCCTCAAATCGAACCCAAACCGCCTTTTTCTGTCATTCTGAACCTGAACCGAACCTCGACCGGTACCCGAGTTTAGCATCTCGGCGACGGCGAACCAACCACAACAAGACCCGGACCGAGACCCCGAACCCGGTTCTGTTGTTGGAGGATGGGGAACACGGTCCGGACGGGAAACACAGTCCGACACAGAACCTCGCTGCTGCTAACTGTAAAGTCCTTAATTGGAGCTAACGTGCTTAGTGTGTGGTGTGGTGTCAGGACATGATTAATTAATGATCACCGGTAGACCAGGTAGCTTTACGTGCTGTGACAAGGGGCACGCCCCCTCACCTGTCCTCACCTGTGCCCGGTGATGAAGTGTGTGTCCCCGGCAGTACAAGGGTTACCTAAGGGACCGGGGGGACCCACATAGACACGGTAACAGACTAACACAACCCGGCTCATGTCAAACAGTCGGAGGACCCCCGTGCAGGTGGACAGAGACCCACAGGGTCCTGGATCATTACTACACCGTACACCTCCGAGTCTGAGGAGCAGCCTGAATATATATATATAATATATATATATATATATATATATATATATATATATATTATTATATAAAATAGTCCAAGTTATGATCAATAACAAAGAAAAGCCAGCTTCATGTCGCTCAGGTCTTCATGTGAGCTGGTTCAGCTCTAAAGATGTAGGAGTGGTTCCAGTTTGAGGATCTGCAGCCTCTCTGTGATTATAACTATAGATTTATTATCTCCTTGGTTTAGTAAGTAATTAGAGAAACTGACATTTAATGGGATAAATTAGGTGATTACTTAATTAATGTTAGACTCAATCTCAGTCAGTGAATATCTTCAGTCGAGTTAGTGTGAAAACAAAACAGCTGAAATGAAGAGCTGATGATCTGTGGTGCCTTCAGGAAGAACCTTCATGTCTTCATGTTTAAAATGAATGTTCCTTCATCAATCAGTGCACAAAAGTGAAAACGTTTTTTTAGAAATGTCTGAAAAAGAAACGAATGAACTCTGCACTCAGTTCAAGTCTTCTGGAGTAGTTCTGTCGGGCTGCTCAGAACATTTCGGTTCTGTCTGGAGATGTTCGTGTCGGGGCTCGGGCTGGGCATTCACGCTGGCATTGTGTTGTCTGCGTGCTGTTGGAAGGTGAACATTGATGTCCTGAGCACTCACCAGGTTTTCATTAGGAACACATCTCTGTTGTACTCGCCGCTCACAAACAGCCCTGCAGCTCAGGTCCTGCTCTGATGTGCCATGTTAGTTGTGAGGTCTTTTCAAATCACGTCCTCGTGTAACAGAACCGTTCACTTTGTTCAATGCAGGGCTCACACTTCAGCTGATATGGACTGATACAAGTGTGAAAAGCACTCCCGAGTTAAAAACTAGGTTCAGTTAATGAGAAATTATTTAACGTGAATCAGTTGCAGTAACATCTGCTCTCGGTCTAACTGCATTTCGATGTATGTCTTTGTATATTTTCGAACATCTCCTCTCTCACTGCTGTTCCTTTCTTCCTCCCACTCCACCCGTCTCACATGTCTCCTCCAGAACAAGGGGTCCCTGCAGTTTGAGGACAAGTGGGATCTGATGCGGCCCATCGTTCTCAAGCTGCTCAGACAGGAGGCCGTCACCAAGCAACAGTGGTTCGACTTGTTCTCGTAAGAAATGCCGCGTCTGCTTCGTCCCTTAGGTCCTTCTGTCTTATTTAAGAAAGTGGTCCAATGCAGGATCGACACAGTTGCTGCTGCTTCAGATCCTGAAACACACTTTACTGACTGAGAGCTCACAACATACTATTCTGGTGCATTTCAGCCACACACATGCAATAGATGGGCTTAGTTCTCCCCAACAGGTGTTGTATAATCCCCACACAGTGTCAGACATTTGTAGGTAAGCTTGTGTCTCGCTCATAAACTGGGACGGAAGTGTCTTGTTTCCAAAGCTTGACTCTTATTATAGAAAGCTGCTGCAGCCAGGTTTATTCATCAAGTCTTATTTATGCTTCCCATGACACTGGGTGTTGTCACGTTACCTGACATGATGTTGGTGCCTCAGCCCAAAGCTGTGAGGCGTTCTCTGAGTTCAGCAGGTGTGAGGAGGATTACATTATTGTTGTTGCTATGCAACATCTACAACAACCTGCAAGCTGTCTGATTTTGCGGGGAGGTTTTCTCATCCAGATCGAGGTTCTGCTGGACTGATTGTAGGCAGATTATGATCCGTGATATTGTGGTATGTAAATAAAATGTGTTATCTGACCTTAAGTAGAAGAGAAGAAGAGGAAGTTTGTGATT
The DNA here is from genome assembly GCF_000972845.2 of Larimichthys crocea. NCBI lineage: Eukaryota > Metazoa > Chordata > Actinopteri > Sciaenidae > Larimichthys > Larimichthys crocea. Next base: position 27,446,477 of record NC_040017.1, read on the forward strand.
GCTCTTTTTGGCGTTGAGAAAGAGGACGAGAAAAGGGGAACAGGAGAGTTTAATTACCGCTTATCGTCTCCTCCAAGAGCTCTGGAATGACAGGTCACGTTTCAGGAGATATTTCTGCAAGTACATACCACTGAGACATGTGGAGTAAAAACCCAGGAGAGTTCCCGAGAGTTTGAAGGAGCCACACACAGAAATGCTGAGACAAAAACCACAGAAAATGAAAAGCTGAAGCAGAATTCAAACATGTATTACTGTATGCAGACGCTGCCAGGCAGCAGTTGGCAGTGTCGGTTTGTTGCCCTACAAACTTGGTTCCACCAGGGAACAGCTCGGTCTGTTTGCAGCACTCTCAGTGACGCTGGGCTGAAATTAAAACCTGGACACTCTTACTTCTCCCTGCTTTTACTCACATGCTGTTCTCCCCTGAGCTTCCACTGACGTTTACATTTTGAAACTATTTTAAGCCCCCAGAGAGACTTGAATTAAGTTTGAAGTTTTTTGTGATTGGCCTATTCTAGATACTAATTCTTATTTTCTATTTAAAATCCCGCCATGTGTTTGAATTTTGTGACTCATAGCTCACCTCCTCCCATCTCTGCTTTATCTGTCGAGGATTTTGTAGATTCTTGGACAAAAACATTTGACATAATCTACTGATGATTTTTATTTTTATTTCTATTTCCAGGCTGTTCTATTAGAAACTTTTCTCCAAAATGTTTTTATCACAGCTAAATAACTGGTGCAACACGAGTTTTTGGTGAGTGCCGCGGCCTCCCAAAGCTTTTCAGTCTGCACTGTCACTTTAGTGAAAGTCACACTGCTGGGCTGCAGTCAGATACGCTGTTTTAAACTCCCTCATTCACATTTAATGACGAACTTGAACAAACTGTAACCATATCTCATTTCCTTCCTGTCCGCCCTGCAGAGACGTCCATGCTGTGTGTCTATGGGACGATAAAGGACCAGCCAAAATCCACCAAGCCCTCAAAGAGGACATCCTAGATTTTATCAAACAAGCACAGGCTGTAAGTCACATTTGTATAACTCTGTCTGGGTTGGTTTTTGGCATCCGTTTATCTTAAGCTGAGCGCAATTTAACATGCCAGTTCAGATCTGAGTGCCATCAGATTAACAGCAACTCAAGCTGAAACATGCAGAGAGAGAATGAGAAATGTGAGTCTTGTCACTGTAATACATTTATTATGTCAGTCTTCACCTCTAATGCATTAGGACAAAAGTAAAACCAGATGTTCAGCCAATTCGAAGTTGAGGTTTTATCATCTCCACCCTGGTAGCATCACAACGGCACTTTCTAACACTGCTAACACTGAAATTGAGGTGATGAGAGGCTGCCTGCTATCTGTCTCTGCTGCATCAAGGTGTTTCAGTATTTATGGGTTCAACGGTATCACCTCTAACTTCTCTTTGGATCTGTTGCCATGGCAGCGGGTGCTTAGCCACCAGGACGACACAGCGTTGCTAAAGGCCTACATCGTAGAGTGGAGGAAGTTCTTCACCCAGTGCGACATCCTGCCCAAACCCTTCTGTCAGCTGGAGATCACACTGATGGGCAAACAGGGCAGCAACAAGAAAACCAACATGGAGGACAGCATCGTGCGTAAGGTGAGAGGAGGAGTGGGGAAACCCAACAGGCTGAGGGCAGCACGATGGAAGCAGAGGCAGGTAGAAAGTCAACAGCATTTTGTACGAGAAGAACAGAGGGATGGAAAAGTTAGAGGAGACGAGACGCAACATGATGAAGGAGAGGAGTTGTAAAAGACAGAAGAGATGCAGAGGATGAGAGAAGTCTCTGACAGTAGGTCAGGATAAAAACAACTTAAAGTCTGAATCATGTGATATTTGATCCATGTGAGCTCTCTCTTCATTGTGACATAAAGTGCTGTAGAGTAGGAAGTGGTGGGAGCGAATATGATTCAGCCGGCAGATGGAAGAACTTTTGTTAAAAGCACTTCATAAATAAATTTGGCTCAACTATTCTTGGAGAGCAGGAAACAGAGAGTGACTTTAACATTTGTGAACTTTTATGCACATTTATTACGACGCCTCATCTTCTTTCTTTTTTTTTCTAGCTGATGCTGGACACGTGGAACGAGTCAATCTTCTCCAACATAAAGAGTCGCCTGCAGGACAGCGCCATGAAGCTGGTGCACGCTGAGAGGCAGGGGGAGGCCTTCGACTCCCAGCTTGTTATAGGTGTACGAGAGTCATACGGTAAGACGGACAGGGTCCGGGATATCCAGGAGGTGATGAATGAACTGAATACTGCAAAAAACACGACGAGTTAATAAACATATTATGTCCCACTCTTTCTGTCCTACTAGTGAATTTGTGTTCGAACCCAGAAGACAAGCTGCAGATCTACAGGGATAACTTTGAGAAGGCATACCTGGACTCCACAGAGAGGTTTTACAGAACACAGGCGCCGTCCTACCTGCAACAGAACGGCGTCCAGAACTACATGAAATATGTAAGCCACAATAACAGTGATTATTATTAGTACAAGTGTTTGTGTAAAGAATGATATGCCACTAACAAATACTCCAATGAAACATGGAGCCTTCTGTGTTGTCTGTTCAACTTGATCTTATTCATTCAAGTCTGTGGATTCATTTTCCAGTTTTCAGCTGTGACCCAACACAGACAAGATCTAGATTTACATATTTTCTCAGTTAACTCTGATCTTAATGCTAACCACGACTGTCACACACATTCCTACTGTATGAGTGTGGAGATGTCGGAGTTTAACAAGCAGTATATCTACTTGTTTAAAATCTGCAGAGGTGTGTGTCTGCCTGTACAGATTCTGTGTGGGCTTGCTCGTGAGTCGAGGATTTATAACTGAGGTGAACAGTTCATCGAAAACATACAAACTGGCATGTCTTGTGTTTTTTTTTGTCTGCTGCTGTGAGACGTGAGGAGAAAGGTTGTGACTTTAGGTGTGTGTGTTTAGGTGTGTTTGCACAATTCTTAGCATGTGTGTTTTGTGTTGATGTTTCTCTGCAGGCAGATGCAAAGCTGAGAGAAGAGGAGAAGAGAGCACTTAGATATCTAGAGACACGTCGTGAATGTAACTCTGTTCAAGCAGTAAGTGTCTCTGACAACACGAGCACTTTTATTTTCCTGGTCTCACTTCAATTAACGGCACCAAACCGGTCCTGGATGAAGACTCTGACCTTTCAGGAGGCTCATTAAATGTTTTTGATGCCTGTTTATTGATTTCAAAGTCATCCTCATGGTGTGTGTGTGTGTGTGTGTGTGTGTGTGTGTGTGTGTGTTCTCACAGCTTATGGAGTGTTGTGTGAACGCTCTGGTGACCTCGTTCAAAGAAACCATCCTAGCTGAATGTCCAGGGATGATCAAACGCAACGAGACAGACAGTGAGTACTCGCAGCCTTGACTGTAACGTCTGCTCCATGATGACTTTCATTATTTCATCAGCTGGATTTTAAAGATGGAAATAACACAGTTACAGTTTATTGACCTCTATGCAGTCTTATAATGCCTGCCACCAGTTGTTAGTAGTAGTATTATATAATTGCTTTAATATTAGTAGTAGTATCCGTAGGAGTAGAACAGCAGAGTAGTAGTAGTTTCGAATAATGTGTAACTTTATGAACAAAGTCTGGTGGAGCCTCCACCAGCAGCAGACTCTTTAAGTTTGCTTGCAGCCCAACGTGGACTTGATGAATTGTGGTTTTGGTCCGCCCTCTTCCCTGGAATTCAGTTACGCAACCGTAAAGTCCACAAAAGTCTGCGAGTGCAGGAGGTTTAGCGTTCAGTCCGTCAGCCTTTCTCTCTTCTCCCCGGAGCAGAGCTGCACCTGATGTTTTCACTCATGGACAAGGTTCCCAGCGGGATCGAGCCCATGCTGAAAGACCTGGAAGAACATATCATCAATGCTGGACTGGCAGACATGGTGGCTACTGCTGAGACTATCACTACTGTACGTGCACAAACACTCACAACAAGTATTCAAGTGGCAGGATGCCAAAAATAATAAAAATTCTTCAATCGCTGCAGATTAAAATGTGATTAATAATCACAACAAACACTTAAAGAACTGTTGGATTATAATGTCAGTGCAGTCATATTATAATTACCTCTTTTAAAACATAACCTGACAGCTCCATAAATATTTACTTGTCGTTCAGTAGATGCATTTTGGTTGACGACTCCAGACCTCGTAGAGTGAGGACATGCAGTATGTAGTGACAGAGTTAATATTGGAGGACAGCTTTCACAACATGTCTACAAGTGTGTGTGTGTGTGTGTGTGTGTGTGTGTGTGTGTGTGTGTTTGTCCAGGACTCTGAGAAGTATGTGGAGCAGCTGTTGACTTTGTTTAACCGCTTCAGTAAACTGGTAAAGGAGGCCTTCCAGGACGACCCACGCTTCCTCACTGCAAGAGACAAGGTCTGTTTTATCTGACGTTACAGTGGACAGTACCAGGATTTGGAAACGGAGTTTGAACAAGAGAAACTGTGCAGTTAGACTGAGCTCTGAGAAATGATTAGGGCTGCAGCTAATGATTATTTATTATTAGATTTTGTCAGTCAATCATTTTCTCGATGAATTAATTAGTTGTTTGGTCAGAAAATAGTGAAAAATCCTCAAATGTCTTGTTTTGTCCACAACCCAAAAACATTCAGTTAAGATACTTTGTGAACTGACTCAGAACAGTTAATTGACGAACAGCATTGATTGGCTTTGCTTTAGTATTAATGCTGTTCTAATTTTCGGGTCCCTGCAGGCTTACAAGGCTGTTGTCAACGACGCCACAATCTTCAAACTGGAGCTGCCTCTGAAACAGAAAGGGTGAGGAGGAGGAGCTGTGTGTTTATGCAGTCCAGTTGTGTTGTTGTTGTGTGTATGTTCAATGTGTATGTATCCCCATCTTAACCAGTGTGGGCATGAAGACTCAGCCGGAGTCAAAGTGTCCCGAGCTGCTGGCAAACTACTGTGACATGCTGCTGAGGAAAACTCCTCTGAGCAAGAAACTCACCTCAGAGGAAATCGAGCTCAAACTCAAAGAAGTGGTGAGTCTCTGTCCTGTTCGCCTGTCGGGGAGGATTCACCTTGTTCTCACATTAATGTCACCTGACATCGTCTCTCCTCGCAGCTCTTGGTGTTGAAGTACGTCCAGAATAAAGACGTGTTCATGCGATACCACAAAGCTCACCTGACCAGGCGCCTGATCCTGGACATTTCAGCAGACAGTGAGATTGAAGAGAACATGGTGGAGTGGCTGAGAGTGAGTTACACTTCTCTTCTTACTGATGCTTCACATTCAAAGTTTCCTCTTGTGGTGGTAATCAGTGAAAAATGTTAAAATGTATGAATTAATCCTTTGTGTTGTGCGGTGTCCTGTGTGTGTGTGTGTGTGTGTGTGTGTGTGTGTGTTGTAGGAAGTAGGAATGCCTGCTGATTATGTGAACAAGCTGGCCAGGATGTTTCAGGACATCAAGGTCTCGGAGGATCTCAATCAGGTCTTCAAAGAGATGCACAAACACAACAAGCTGGCTCTTCCAGGTAACACACACACACACACACACACACACAATGGTTGCAGAGGTGTTTTGGTGAATGAAGATTTATTTGACAAGAAATTCAACAGATCAAACCTCTCTAACGTAAAAGTTTCCCACGATGAGAGAATCTGTTTTAAAGCTGCACTTCCCCCCTGCAGCAGACAGCGTGAACATTAAGATCCTGAACGCTGGAGCGTGGTCACGAAGCAGTGAGAAGGTTTTTGTCTCGCTGCCCACGGAGCTGGAGGACCTGATCCCCGAGGTGGAAGACTTCTACAAGAGGAATCACAGCGGGCGCAAACTCCACTGGCATCACCTCATGTCCAACGGCATTGTGAGTGAGCTGGAACAGGAGAAAATGACACGGCTCCTGCTGCTGTAAAGAGACGATCTGACGAGCAGTTCAGATCCACTGTACCGGCAGCAACTTAATGAGTGAATCTCTAAGTTCTCGCTTGTTTCTGCTCAGATCACCTTTAAAAACGAGGTGGGTCAGTACGACCTGGAGGTGACGACGTTCCAGCTGGCGGTGTTGTTCGCCTGGAACCAGCGACCCAGAGAGAGAATCAGCTTCGAGAACCTCAAACTGGCCACAGAGCTGCCGGACGCAGAGCTACGCCGCACACTCTGGGTCAGAGCAAACATTCACAGATACAGTACAAGTACACAGGGTTAAGATATTTACTGAGGTTAAATGAGCCTCATGGGCAAGAAAACACTGCGTGTGCCACACAGCTGAGATTAAACAAACAGGCCCGAGGCTGCCAAACGTCACTACCACTGATCTACACACACACACACACACACTGGCAGTATTTCTGATGATGATTCACATCTTGAACTTCTCTCCTCTCTGTTCAGTCTCTGGTCGCCTTCCCCAAGCTGAAGAGGCAGGTCTTGTCTTATGACTCTCCAGTTAACTCTCCCAAAGACTTCACAGACAGCACGCTTTTCTACGTCAACCAGGAGTTCTCCCTCATGTATGTTACGGTTCATTCAGAGAATCAACAAAGAACCAACTCACCGTAAAGTTAAAATATTCAAGTTATTAATCGTCTGTCTGTTGTTTTCTCAGCAAAAACTCCAAAGTCCAGAAGCGAGGGAAGATCAACCTGATTGGTCGACTGCAGCTGACCACAGAGCGAATGAGAGAGGAGGAGAATGAAGGAATCGTGCAGCTCAGAATACTCAGGACTCAGGTACAAAAACACAACACGACATGAATGATCTCGTCACTGTCAAAGCGTTTTTTCTGAGGATGTCGAGAGACGTGATGAGGCAACAACTGCTGCAAACAGCTTGTTAGTGTTGACTGAGCTCATCTGTCAACAATAATAAACTAAATGCCTCAGGCAAATACACATCAGACATGGAGTAATGCTTCAAATGTTAGGAAAGTATTTCTAACATTTCAGTGGCGACAACATCGAACATTTATTGCGGTTAAACGTTGGTGAAGCAGTAAACATTTAGACAACTTGTCTAAATAGTCTAGATAGTATCAGAAGGTGTAAACATTTCTTTTCTTTCTCGTGCAGGAGGCCATCATCCAGATCATGAAGATGAGGAAGAGGATCAGCAACGCCCAGCTGCAGACGGAGCTGGTGGAGATCCTGAAGAACATGTTCCTGCCGCAGAAGAAGATGATCAAGGAGCAGATCGAGTGGCTCATCGAACACAAGTACATAAAGAGGGATGAGGCAGACATCAACACCTTCATCTACATGGCATAGGCAGCGAGCGAGCGAGGGAGTGCTTTCTTACTCCGGTTTTTACTCCTGGCCTGTGACCGGCGCTTTAAAAACCTGCGAGAGGAGAGAGACGAGGAACAAAAGGATGTGTGTGACTATAAGTACGGAGTGTTGGAGGAAGAGGGAGAAGCCTTTCAGCAAAAATGTGGATCTTTCTGTGTTTGTGAGACACCTGCGCGTTATCGGAGGCGTCGGACTGTCTGTTTGTCTCTGCTGCCCTCTAGTGTCGCTCAGAGGAGCGGCACTGCAGCGTGCGCCGTCTGTCAGCAGCTCAGAAGAAAACATCAAATAGTGACATTATTAAAATTAAATACTTCCTGCCTTACTTTCATCAGCAACAGACTGCAGACGAGGAGGAGGAGTGAGGAGGAGGAGGAGCAGTGAGGAGGGGATGGAGAACAAACATTATAAGCTGATATCAATCCGTTGCTTTCACTTAATGCCAGAGCAGCAGCAGCCATCTCAGCGGAAGCCACTTTGCATCCCTGCTCTTCTATATTTGTCATTTTTGAACTGGGAATGCAAAAAAAAGCCGCCAAGAGTGAAAGCTGCCGTCAAGGAGGAGAAACGAAACTACCGAGGAGTATTTTGCCAAATTGTGTGTGTGTGTGTGTTTGGATGCATGGTGTGTATCTGGTCTTTTAGGTGTGTGTGTGTGTGTGTGTGTGTGTGCACTTTGAAACAGCATGCTGCTTTATGATTTTTGTTTCTTTCTGTTCAGTGGAAGGTCTGTCTGTCACGCGTTGTGGTTGTGTGTGGACGTGTTGGGACGTTCACACTGTTTGAATGCTGAAGTCTTGGCGCCCTGTGGCAGGTAAAGTTTGTCCACAGGTGAACAGGTGTTGTCTGTGTCCGGGAAGTGATCATACTGCAAACTATTTATTTGGTGTGTGACGGCCCGCGTTGTGAACATTGTGAGATTAAATACCAGCTGAAAGCATCAAAGAGTCTAGATAATGTAAGAAAAAGACAAAAACTCACTTTGACTATCACCTGTGACAGACGTGTTTCAGTGAAACTGAATGAGCTGCTGTTTTTGGGGTCTTTCCGCCCAGTGAGAACGATGTCTGAGCTGTTGTAGTGTTCATGTAGCCATTCTGTGTGTGTGTGTGTGTGTGTGTGTGTGTGTGTGTGTGTGTGTGTGTGTGTGTTGCCCTCTCTGACCTCTTTCTGGCCAAACGCACAGATCCATCAGACAAACACAAACACACACTCAGACAGAAATAATCTGTAATTCTCAGAGTGAATGTGCAAAGATGTTCGGTCACGTGTCAGTCATAGTTTTCTGATTTATTTTCACTCTGTGGAGGAGCCGTTCATCACGATCTGCACTTTCCTCTGAAGCTGATGTGGTGATGCAGACGTCTTTCTCAAAGTTACTGGGAGTTTCATCTTTTAGTCCTTCAGATGTCATAGGTTGATGTATCAGTTCACAGGTCAGCAAACACGTAACAAGACAAGCACAGAAATGCCAAAGATACTTTTGGAAGTAGTTTGGAAACGACGCCTCCGTTACAGTTTGTCTTGCAGAGAACAAAACGTTCAGTAGTTATCTAGAGTCTAAAATCAAGATAGAAACATTCTCTGACTCTCTCTGTGGGAACTCAGAGTAAATAAAATATTTTTTTGATGTAGTTCAGTTTAAGATGAGTCAAACTTTGTGTTTTAAGTTTGGATCAGCAGGTGACAAATCAGATGACAAAAGGCGCTTTCTGCTTCCTGTGTGTGTGTGTGTGTGTGTGTGTGTGTGTGTGTGTGTGTGTGTGTGTGTGTGTGAGAATGGCTATTCAAAACAAACCTGAAAGTAACTGAAACACTGCGGTCACATTCATTTAAAATATTTTGAATCATAGTTCATACAGCAGCTCTCCTGCACGTGTTCAGCCCTGTCAGTTAAAACAGAAACTTCAGTACGACGAGTGAAAAAGGGAAGAAGAAGATCAGAAGATGTCAGAAACATTTTTTAAGAAAGACGACACGTCCATTTAAAATCATCCTGAAAGTTTCTGATGTGTGCGACGTGCAGAGCAGCGAGGAAGAGGAAAGACAACAGTGAATGTTTTTCTATTTATTCTATATTTATAAAGAATGTTACTTTCTTTGTCTGTTGAAATGTGTCTTTGTGTCCTGTTTCTTCTTCACACTGAAGAGAAGAAAAAACGAGTTCGGCCTGGTTTCATTTATTTTCTGATGATTGGATTCATACCTGCAGTTTGTCAAAGCAAAACAAAGACTCGTCTTGTTTTCACTGACTCTAAATGTGGTGACAGTTTTTTTGGGGTGTTGATGAGCTGAAACAAAATCCTCCTGTCAGTCACGTTATGCAGTTTTCTTCTCTATGCACAGACGCAGTGGATCAGACTTTAAAACATCCTGTAAGTACACAGAGTTCATGTCAATGTAAATGAGCTCCGCTTGTTTGAACAATGCTAAAAATAATTAGTGTTTGTTGAAGCGACAGTTTGGTGACAGGTGACTCTGTTTATATTTTATTTACATTTAAAGCAGTGGAATGACGGCATTCTGGGAAATGTAGGTTAGTCCTATAATAAGACGGCAGAACTCGGTCCACCAGGAAAATAAAACAACGCAAACATTTCTCCTTTAATGACTCTCCTTGTGTTCAGTGTAAACATCTGGACAGATGTTTCCAGATGTTTTGTGGTTTCTGTTGCTGCTGTGACAGCAGGTGGCTCCAGCAGTCACACATTTTGTGTTAATGACTGAATACATAAACATTACACCTAGTTCTGAACATCATTTCACAAACTCTGAATCTTTCTCGTCCATCATCGTCCAGCTTATCATGTTACACCTGTGGTCTAATACTTTCTGCACCATCATGACAAACCATTCATCTTTACCTGCTGTCACATTTTATTTGAAATGAATCTGTTTCACTCCACGTTCCTCTAGAGAGAGGTCACGTAGCACATTTTGAGAATCAGTGATCTAATAAAACAGACCTGCCACATTTATTTGAATCAAACTCCATTCATTCATGTTTCTTTCTGAGGTCACACTTTAACATATTTAAAGGTGTTTTTTTTATTATTTTCTAACTGTCACTATTTTCCTTTTTTAGTTTGAACGTCTTTATTCAAACTATAAGAAACACAGAGTGTGTGTGTGTGTGAGAGAAGGCTGAGCTTTAAACAAACTGAACAAAAACATATTGAAGTATTTCAGTATCACTTCCCTCCACGAGAACTTTTCTTTAGTCACAGGTACTGGTGTTATTTTAGTCATTCTGTATGTGTTATATTTTGTCCAGTCAATGATCAGTGTTAGCTCCTGGTCAGAGACGCCTGGTTTGTTTCATCATGAGGAGCTGCAGTCCTCCATCAGCCCGGCCTGCACAGGGCGTCACACCTGTAGCCTTGTATCATGACACAATCAGCTGATGTCACTACACGAGAGTAAGGACATTAAACTTTGTTTGTTGGAGCGTGGGAGGAGAGCGGTTCAGACTTCTTTCATGTGCTGCGTTGTTTTTTTGCTTGTTTCAAATATTTTTTAAGGTTGAATAATTTATTTCCTGGCAAAATAAACTGTAAAGAGATTTTTGTTTGCTGTCGTTCCTTCGGCTCTGACACAGAGAGACTTAGTTAAGTTACTGAAACTGATTTGTATGAGATGACTGAGGCTGAAGTCGACATGTTTAAAGCTGCAGTCGGCTGGCTGTGGTTCAGGTGGCTCCCCCAGTCAAGTCGAAGTGTCCTCAAGCAAATACACACACTGTCCATAATCTTTAAATGTATGGTAGACTGGTACAGCTCCAAACACATTCAGACATTCTCAACATTATCAGAGCAGAAAACACAAATTATGAAGAAAGGAGAGGAGAGACTGAAAATGTGTCGTCTTCTTTGTTAAAGCAGCTATAATTAATTTATATTTTTACCATAATAATGTATGAAATGACTGAAGTGACAGGGCGTCTCTGGTAGTAATGCAGCTTCACATCAACAGCACAACTCTGGTTTGAGTTCACTTTATTTTGCCACTTTTATACTGTAAACACATCACATACTGAAACATGCTCAAGGCTCAACTTAAACTAATATAATAAAACCTTATATTTAGTTATATGTATCAATTTACGGCTGTTTGGTTGTAGACACTGGCAGGTTAACCCTCAGGAGCTCGGGGCACAGTCAGTGTGATGTCAATAAATCATCTTTCACTGACAGTTCTTGGTGATGGTTACGTGTCCGGACAGCTCAGTGGGTTCCTGGTTTGGCTACAGGTGATGTCACAGCATCAGTGAACAGGTTTATTTAATCCAGCTCATGACACATGGGAGATTTTTGGCATTGCCGACTAAACATGACGTGACTTCATTTGTATCGTACTCTTAAAGTAACACAGAGCGGTTTAGAGAAGACGTGAAAAACACTGAGATCAGATATAAAAGACATAAATATGAGTAGATTCAAATAAAAGTTAAAATAGAATAAGACGGTAAAAAGTAGAAAGTAGTGGTTGATAGACGTAGTAAAGAATGTAAACAATGTTTAGAAGTGACATCAGCACCCAGCAGGTACGTCATTCTGTAAACTCACAGCGAGACCATCAGGGTGTGTCATCACTTCCTCTGATGACCTCGACAGACTTCCTGCTGGATGTGTGATCTCAAAGTAAACTCTGACAGGTGCACAAAGTCGCTGGCGGTAAACTTTATAGACTTTCTCAGATTTTGGTGAGCAACGAGCTGGTTATTATTTCAACGGTGACGGTCCCGGGGAGGTCGTCTTCACGGTGATCACCTTTGCCCTTCAGGTGGAGCGTCTGTCTGAACTCGCCCTGCTCGGCTGGCAGCGTCACCTGACCCATGAAGGTGTCCTTCAGCACGTTGTGGTTGTAGATCTGAGAGTCGGAGCGAGAGGAGAGTTAAACTCACAAACACTCACACATTGACACAGTTTACTGTGAACACAGATACACACGCACACACACACACCTCGATGCTGATTGGCTTGTTGCCGTGCTTCCTGTAGAAGACTCCCTTGGTGTCGAAGACAGGGCTGCGACTGTTTTTACAGACCGGAGAGCGAACTTTATTTCCCTCACAACGGATGATCGCGTAGGGGTCAGACACTGGAGACACAAAAACACCAAATGAGTTTATGAGTTCATGAGATTTATTAGATTATTAAATGATGTTTGATACACAAAATAACTCAAATTTACCTCCGTCAGAGTCTTGTCCTGCAAGTCCGTTAGCCTCCACAACGTAGACCTGAGTGACCAGAGAGGGATAACCACACATCCCAGACCAGCAGGTGTTTGGAGGCTCGTCCAAGGTCAACTCCCTACAGACAGACAGACACACACAGACAGACACAGACACACACACACTCGTTAAAACAACAAAGTTAGTCTTGGATCTCTCCTTGCAGAACTTTTAAATTGCATATCTGCCACTGAAGAGTCAAACTTTACTGAGCTGAATCAAAAGAGAGTTTGCAGATGTCGTGTTACCATCTCGACAGCTGCATCACATCACTCCCCTTCAGGTCTCATTTAAAGACAGGAATAAAATGCTGAACTCAAACAGTGGCTTCATACTTGCAGACGGAGGGCACGTCTGTGAAGATGCGAAGCAGGAAGTCTCCCTCCAGGCCAGGGTCGAAGGTCGTGGGTATGATGACGTACCGGCCCTCAGGCAGGTCGATGCGTACGAACACAGACCTGGAGTTGATGTAGGTGCTCCCACCAACCTTCTTCTGGGTGGCGTGCATCCGGTAGATCCTGTTAAACTCCACCTGAACACAGAGACAGCAGCAGTTTGTACTCACTTCCTTCACTTTGTTTCCATCTTTACAGAAGATATGACGATAAAACATGCAGACTGGCTCTGACCCTGTGTATGTCGAAGCCAATAGCCAGGTTTTCTCCTCGTCCCTCTCTCAGCGTGGCTCGGCGGTCTTTCTGCTGCAGACAGATCAGGACCTCGTCCTCTGGCTTCTTCACGTCAAACACGTACTACACACACACAGAGACAAGAAACTCTCACATACTGTATACACACACATCACATATGTTAGTACAGAGAACTTTTGAACTCACCTGCGGGTTCTGGAGGAAGGTGTGCTTGTGGTTGACGCAGCCTCCGGCTCGGTTCAGGAGCGGGTCACTGTGGACACGCCAGGAGCCGCGCATCACGGCCTCCACCCAGGTCTTATGGAAACTCAGGTAGGACGTGTTGATGAGACGACACAGGATGAGGTCAGTGAAGTGAGTGATGAAGTCATCGAACGTCATCCTACAAGAGAAAGAGGGACGAGTGTCAGTCCTGGACGATATGTTCAAGAATTATTAAATCAACCTGAAACTGAACAGATGTCAGTATAACAGATGTCTGAGCGTTACTGCAGGTCACCCTGTGTTTCCAACAGGGGGCAGCGTTGCATTAAAACTCACCAGAACTCTCCATCATCCTGCACGACGACGCCGATCTTCTGCCTCTCACTCAAACTGACCCTGTGCCACTCCTCAGAGCTGCAAACAGACAGAAGAAGGATGCGACATGTTTGTAGATAAAAGTAGAAATGAGAAATGACGTGTTAACTTCAGCGTGTTTCCAAACTGGACAGAATAAAAGGTTCAAACACAGTTTGTAGTCCAATCACCTGGACTACAAATCAGCAGATTAAAGTTCACTGATAATTAATCTGAGTCTTCTCACTGATGCTCTTGTCTCTTCATGTTGGTCATATCCAGGCTTTAACATCTCACCTGTCGCTCCAGGCCCCGTTCCACTCCCTTTGTCCCCAGGGGTTTCTCATGCGGATCATGTTGAGCTTGTCCGACTTGAAGTAGGCCAGCAGGCCGTGGCCCAGCCTCACCCTGCGGACGTCTGTCACGCCGTAGGCATGACCCTTCACCAGGCCGCAGTCCAGCCTGGCCTCCATGTCCTCTGTGGTGGCCGCCTGGAACGACACAACAACAAGTGTTCAGTCAGCCTGTGAAGCATTCAGTCAGCTGTGAGGGTTTGAGTTCGTGCTCTGCTCACCCGGATGGAGCAGCTGATCAGGCCTCCTCTGTTGTGGACTTTGAGGACTCTCTCGAACAGCTCGTTACGTTTCTCTTCATCTTCTTTGAAGCCGTTCTCCATCAAGTCCATCGGCTCACACACACCGCCAGTGAAATCCACGAGAGCGTCGGCCGTGTTGCCCCCATCCAGAGCCTCATAGCAGCCACACATCCTAAAACACACAGGCACAGACGTTTACATTTTTCACTTCATCTACGCTGATTCTTTCCTGAACTTTTATCCACACGTATAGAAAAGTCTGCAGCAGAAACTGAAGTTTAATCTTCATCTTCAGTGACACCGTCACGTCACCGCCTGTTTAAATCCAGCATGAGCTGTACAAGAAGCCGGTTTGAACTTGTTGTTGCTCCTTTGACTGCGGTGAACCTGAAGTGATTCACAGTGCAGCAGGGCGTCGACTGTGTGAGCTGACACACACAGTTCACCTGCCCATTAATGTATATATACATATTATAAAATAACACTTTAAGTCTCTCTATTTAGCATTTAACAAGAATAACTTTTAATAACAAACCTGAAGCACCTTCAGAGAGTGTGGAGGGGGCATGAAGCTCTGAGTCAAGTTGAGGGTGGTAGACATAAAAACTTTGGAGGAGAGTTCCTCTACGTCTGTTTTAGTCCACCTGGTCAAACTGGACTGAGTGAACACGTGGTGGATATACTTACTTGGCGTAGGCCTTCTCCACCAGCGCGCTCCAGAACTCGTTGCTGTCCTTGGAGTGGCAGTACACCAGCAGTCCGTTCACCGTGGGCAGCTGGTCATCGATCACCACGTCCACCCACTCACCGAAACGCCAGAACCGGAAGTGGAAGATCCCGGCGTAGGACTCGGGTTTCTGAGGGTTCCACTCCTGATCCTTCCAGTCAGGAATCACCTGGAGGAACAGAAAGAACACACGAGTCTTCATCAGGGCTCAGGATTTATTCAAAAATATCAAGTATGATCCAGAATGTGAACTGTTCTGGATTTGATCTTTGACCTCTCTGTAGAACAGAAGCTGACCCTGAATTCAACTTTTCAGGAAAACATTTATGACATTAAACACATAACTGTTCATCATATAATTTGTGTTTAGTCTAATTTTCTGGTGTCGTTTGTTCGTATACGTTAGGTTATGTGGTCATATGGTGAAACAACACGTCCTCTTTAAAGTGTCCAACAGAACACGGGCCACGAATGTCTAATCCTGATTTTTTATGACGTCCTCCACCAGTTTTTATACAATCCAAGTTGTTACATAAAAACACATGAGCATCTTTGTAATGCTGACGTCATTTGGCTGTTGTTTTGGTAGTTTGAGGGATGGGAGCATTGAGGTTATGCCGGGGTGTCACATGGAGAATGTTTGTCCTGGACCAGCAGCCTTTTAATTTAACGAGCGACACTGGTCCAGATTTATAACATAATGCAATATATAAAATAAAAATGAAAATAAGCTGTAAAAAAGCTGTAACATCAACAAAAGTATTGCAGTTTTAAATGCAACTAAAAGATGCAACTAATATAAAACATTTATCTTAAGAACTACATCACTGTATTAATAAATAAGCAACATAAATGGGCAAATACAACTGCTGCACACTATAGAAGAGGACAAATAATATCCAGTTAAGATACATACACAGGTACGAGGCAACAAAAGTATTTAAAATAAAGTAAAAACAATAAATTAGAAACAAAAGCATCTAAAATCCTTTATTCTAGATTCTTTAAACTGACTTGAATTCACAATAAAGTCTGTCTGTTAAAACTCTTTAAATAAATCAGCTGTCTCTGTTAGTTCATAAAAAGTTGACAAACATCAGATTTTCCGCATGTTTCCCCTTAATTAACCTTCAGCGCCTATAATTAACAGGAGCGACTGTTTTTAACGAGGGAATACCATCCAACCATATCCTGTGTGATGATCCCTACTGACAGCACATTAAGACTGACATCTGCTGACACACACACACACACACACACACACACACACACACACACACACACACACACACACAGATCCCCAGTGAAGTGAATGATATAAATAAATAACTGATCCATTGAGCCAAAACTAGTCGAGCTCCCAGAAGCCCTCAGGAAAATGTACGTCATTGGTGCCTCCTGTTGCCTAGCATCCTCATACATCCCCCACCTACTTAGCAACTTTAAGGAAAAAACTCAGACAGTATTTTCACTCCATATCACGAGATTTCAAATCAAATTTAAAATGTCTGGAGGTAAATGATTCGACTGTGGGCACGTTTGGCTTTTTTAGAATTTATTTAAACGTCTGAAAAAGGTGCAGAAATGTCAGATTTCAGCCTTTAAAGGACATTAAAAGACAACAAGACAACTAATTACTCTCACTGATGCTGTTTCCACATTGATCTCCTCTGCCCTCTCTCTCATCTTATGTGGCACACCAATCAATGAGTCCTAACCAAACTACCCTGTGGGCAGGAGGGGGGATGGGAGGTTGGGGACAAAAGTGAGAAACTGCAACACTGTGATGGAAAGAGTTGGAAAGGGGAGGGGAGACCGAGAGGCTGTGATAAAACCGAGAGAGAGAGAGAGAAGGGTGAGAACAGAACTTCCAACAGCTCGATCTATCACAGCATCCATCCATCCACACAGGGAGGCAGGCCTCGTCCACTCTTTAACCCAGGATTATAACTTTGAAGTCGGACATGCACAGCGCCAAGACCCCCTCCAACACGCTGGTGCTGGAATTTAAAGAAGACGCTGCACTGACAGAGGTGAGTGCAACTACGAGACGGTGACCATAAAGTCTGTTAATGAGGCCGTTATCCTTCAGCTTCATATCTCCAGAGTCATTACTGATGATGTCACAGATATGTTGAAGAGTATTTAAACTTTTCTCACAGTCCTTATATCATCTGCGGTGTAACGATCAATAGTTTGACTCATCAGATGAGTTCAAACACTGAACAACTCCTGTGATTAAATGCAAATACAACAATCACTTTTCACTTGAATATAAACGTGAATTAAATGTTTTTGGAGTTTTAATTGTTGCACAGATACAACAACACATTTAACAACAATCATCTTAGCTGTTAAAGTTTTGTCACAACGAGCTGAATATTTATTAAGTCATCCTCATGAATTTAAATTTTTTTCTTGGTAAAATAAAAGATGAATTGAAAACCACTCACAAAGTTCACAAAGCCAGCAGCTCAGCTTCATGACAAGAAGATCATTTCTTTAACTTTGACATCTGTTTGACACGATACATGATGTGTGTCTGATGGGGTTTCTGTTGCTAGATCAACTCCTTTTCCACATCACATTATAGGCTTCATATAAATGAGAAAACATAGTTTATTGAAAACGTGTGGTTTTAGAAACAATAGACAATTCATAAAAATAGTCCATGTACAGTACATACAGTATATAAATGCTCCCTGTTCTGGTTATTTTTATGTTGTCTGACCCAAATTCAAGTGAATGAACATAATTTAGAAGCAGAACCAGGACAAAGTCTCTGAATATCAGAGTGACAGGATGTCTTTGAACTGAACACAATTGAAAATCTGTGAAAAGACCTAAAAATAGTCAAAGTGCTTCAATTTTCAAACACACTGTTTGCAGCAGATCCAGACTCGAGGCCTCCTGTGGTGGATCCATCACTGCAGGATAAAAAGGAGCACTGACACATTTCCTCATCTCTTTTCTCTCCTTCTGTTCTGTCATGTCCTCTGCAGATGATGCGTCTTCGTGTGTCGTCTTTGCAGCGGTCAGGACAGAAACGTCAGGACGGCGAGCGTCTGCTTCTTCCCCACGAGGCCGTCTACCGGCTGGACTTCCCCGTTCAGGAGCTGAACTTCTCCCGCTGGTACTTCTCCCTCATCGCCTACGGTCGCGTCAACATCACTGGCATTTCCCAACACTGGACGCCCGACCTCACCAACCTGATGACCCGTCAGCTGCTGGAACCAATCGGAACCTTTTGGCGAAACGCCGCCGACCCCGAGGACTCGCCGCTCAAATGGCTGGAGGCGGACATGCAGGAGTTCGGCGAAAGGATCGCAGAGCTGGCCAAGGTCAGGAAGGTCATGTACTTCCTGTTTGCTTTCAAGGACGGGGCAGAGGCGGCGAACCTCAGCTGCTCGGTGGAGTTCACACCAGACAAATGATGCCAGTAAAGTCCTGTCAGCAATATTCTGTCCGGTCTTTGACCTTTAAAAAAACTTTATGCAGCAATCAAAGAAATCCATCAGCTTAAATAGACTCCCTGAAAAACTCCCTGATCGACCTGTAACTGTGCAGTAACACCATGACCTCCTTGTGCACACCACGTAATTACTTTGTTAGAGTTCATTTAGTCACATTTAGTGTCACCTCAGCAGCAGAGTCACAGCAGCACACATATTCAGTTCAAAACATACAACCTGAGATGAAGAAGTATGAATGCACTTCATTTGAACCTTATCCTCGTGCATGTTTCCTGGTGCTACTTAAAAAAACATCAGTGCATCGTCAACATAAACCAACAGCTAGAAACATTCAAACATTTCAAATTCGCATTCATAGAAAATACAACAGAATATTATTCCACGATGGAACTTTCATGATACAAAACTTGTGAGGACACAAACGAACAAAAGATTCATTTTCTGACCAGCTGAATATTCATGTCATGTTCTTGTTCTTTGAGCTGTCGTCTGTTTGTTGCTGCTGTTGTATTTTATTTATTAGAGCCACAGCGAGATGCAGAACAAGTAGCACTGACACAAAACACAGATCAATGGAGTGACATCTATTAAATATCGACTGAAAGCTGTCTGTGTGTTCTCATTGGTGTTGACTGTTCCAGGACAGAGCTCACATATTTGGTTTTATGATTAGACTCTCAGTTCAGGAGGAGAGGTGTATCTGTGGTTAGTCTGTGGGAAATCAATTGAAACAGAAATTTGTAATACTAAAAAAACAGGAAACAGGATGGTGAGCAACACCATCTCTTCCATGTGTTGTGTTGAGTGAGTTTGGGTCACTAGTATTAACATCCTCCTGCGTCTGTCCTGCTGGTCCTATCACATCTACTGGTGCCAGGACAGCAGGAAGTGGTGAAGCTGCTGACTCCACCAATGAGATAAAAAGTTGTGAATATTTAAAAACCACAAAAAAAAAACGAGTCAAGCTCACACGAGGCGAGCCGTACTGTCAGAAAACACTAGCTTTTCTTGCAACGCATTTGTCAGTGCGATCGCCCACTTAAAACCTTCTTAGGCCAGGCTAAGGCTAAAAGCATTCTCAGGACCGTCTTCACAATGGCACACTGTATCCCAGACTTTAGCTTTTTGCCCTTGCTGGTCCCAGAGCCTCAGTAACAATGTCATGAGTCCCTCTCATTGGTTTAAAAGCAGCAAACAAAGTCAGAGTCAGGTTCATCTGATGTGATGCACTGAAAAGAAAACATCCTCACGATGCTGCAGTTCTCTCTGTTTGAGTCGGGCAGAGGACAAACTGCAGGGAAACATTCCTGCATGTCGTATTTACAGCTGCAGTATCTGCTCAGAAGAACAGTGCAGTCAGATTTTCCACATTAACGCAGCCTGGCAGTAACAATGCGCTGTAACATGTTCCTCTCATGGAGTCTCTTCATCTCAGAAAAAAACAAAACTAAATGTTGTCATGATCGTCATCAAGCTGCTGGTGTAATTTAATCACACCAGAGGTTTAATAAGTGTGGCGGGTGTCAAGACAACTGGCTGCTCCACCGAGGAAACTCCTCAAACGGGTTTAGTTTCCTTCAGCTGATGGAAAACAGAGATCTGCAGAGGACCTCCGAGACCAGGAAGGAAGACTGAGCTAAACCAACAGGGGAAAAACTCACACACACACAACTATGACTGCAATACTATATTCTTATCACGTCTATAGTGTGTGTGCAAATGCTGTCCCAGCACTTACCAACAAGACCACTGTATGAAGTTATAGATAATAATACATCACTCATGTTCCAGCTGTGTCACTAAATCGAACTTCTAGTGTCCTACGTCTGCTCTCGCTCCCTGAGATCCTCACACGTGTCAGTCCCACGGTTCAAATATATCCACCACGGTGACAGAGTGTTTATATTCAGAGCTCCAAAACTGTGCACGGACATGCCTGACGAGATCAGAGCTGCAAACTCTGTGTCAACTTTTAAAAACACACTTTTATAAAAAAGAAAAAAAATGTTCTGACTTTTTGTTATTGTTGTTATTGTGTTCTGTTTTATTGTGAAGCACTTTGTAACTGTGTTTTAAAAGGTTTATCATTATTATCGTTCCTGGATATCAGGGTTGTTAATGAAGGTCACTGGTGCCACCTCATGGATGAAAGCTGTTATTTTCTGGTTGCTGCAGCTCTACCACACAGATCTGTGCAGACTCCTCCAGTTTGTGATGAAATTGTTTTAATTTTAATTATTTTAAGTCTCTTTGTGAAGAGACTATGAGTACAGTAATGTTTTAAACTTCACTACACGTCAATCTGTCTTGGATCAGTTCACAGTAAAGACACAACCAATGATCATCAATGCATTACTGTAGACTGTGTGTGTGTGTGTGTGTGTGTGTGTGTGTGTGTGTGTGTGTGTGTGTAGTAAAAAAATTATGGTGGCCATGGTGTGCACAAAGATAAACACACACCCAGTCACACAAATCTAACACCCATATACTGATATACTGCATACACACATGCCCACACCCATCAACACACACACACACACACACACACACACACACACACACACAGTGAAAACCTCGTGCCCCTGAGTCTTGGTCTTACCTTCTGCCACAGCGCCTCTCTGGAGGCCAGACTCGAGCAGGCGGCCACGAACCAGCAGTTTCCCAGCTGGCCTTGGTGCAGGTCGTGGGCACTGATGCCGTCCACAAACAGACGGGGGTCGTTGCATAACTCCTGCAAAGATAAAGATGATTACAATCAGTGTTAACCTGATGACTAAATTCAACAAACTAATAATTCATAAAAGTCCTGAAGTGTGTACTGAACACTGGATTTCCTGTGTGTTACAGTGAGGAGGTCATACTGGACAGCTGCTGAATGTGAAGCAGGGCGTGAGCCGGGGCACAGTCAGCCATCATGAAAGGTAAATACAGAGTTAAACCGCCCTCTGATTAAGTATAAATCGCTTCTGAACGTTCAAAGATAAACACACAGCGTACGAGAGGCAGACTCAGGACAGCAGCCAAATGATAGGCCCGGGATAAACCAGCGGCACACACCCACTGAGACCACTGAGCATGTAGACACACACTCCACATGGAGTTCACTTACTGACGTGTTATCTTAAAAAATAAGACGTGTGTTAATAAGTGAGCTTGTTACCTTTGGACAGTGTCAGGCTAACTGTTCCCTCTGTTTCCAGTGTTTGTGCTAAGCTAAGCTAACAGCTTCTTCATGTACCTGCTGCACAGCTGACTGATGTAAATAAAGAAACATACTGTACACAAAGGATCTGAAATGCCTCGCTCGTTTTTAAAATTAAAGGCCGCTATTTTAAGTATTTTAAGTAATGTACTGTTGTGTGTGCGCCCACACGCGCGCACACACACACACACACACACACACAGTACCATAAATGTACTGATCTGTTCGACCACAAAAACACACACATGGAGAAATAGTCTGGGCGTTCTCGTCTCCACTCGTCATCCATCCAAACAATGTTGGCACATCCACAGTAATGGAAACATGATGCATGTGGATGATGTTGAAGTCTGAATATATTAATTCATAAATAATGATTTACTGTACACGTCTAACTGCAAACTGGACGGAGACTTTCCTCATTAAAAAGATACTGAATCACTTTGTTACAGTTTAACACAAACGAGGGCTGATAAATGAAACTTTGGTTGATTTGTGACACACTCTCTGACTTTGCTCGACACAGGCTCGTCTCTGAGGGCTTTCACATTCAGTGTATGTGCGTTCATGAAAGTGGCGGCACGCATGTCCGATCCCTGAACATGAAGAATCTACAGTACAGTAGTTTCACACACGCTTCACCACTTCCTGCATCCGAGAGTCTGATGAGAGGTATCAACCAAGACACACGTGTCATCTTAACTCCCCCAAATGTAACTACAACATTTATCTACTTATTTATTCATGAAAAGAGGATAATGCATGTTTAAATCTTTTCACATTAAAGCGACAGGATTAAAGTATCTTCAGACATTTTCACACTGACTGAGAGTGGATGTAAGAATAGACTCCTTCATGTGTTTGTGTTAAACTTTCGGCTTCCAAAGTTATGTGTAACCAACCAGATCCTGGTCTGAATCCTTTAATATCCAGTATCTGCTCATACCGAGTCCATTCTGACACATAGATTTACATAAACGTTATTTAAATATTTATCTGACACACTGAAATAACAGCTGAGGCGGACACACCTCGACAGAAACACTGCAGAGAGAGAGAGAGCACTTTAACCGCACGGCACACGGAAGTTTAACTTTGGCTTCTTATCAGCAGAATTCATATCATTCATATCATTCATCAGTTATTAACTAATCAGGTATGATCTGCTGAATATTCTGTGCACTTGGCTGATGATAAACAGCATTCAGCATCACAGAACACCCAAATGACAATAATAATAATAATAATAATAATAATGATGGCAACAATAATAACATAATAAGAGAGCTAATACTGTGACAGCAGACTTCAGTAAGAAAAGGACTGCAGATTGATCGGCTTTAAATATGTTCAGATCGGATCCGTACATCTCTGTGATGACCAACGTCTTCTACACTGAAGTAGGTCAGACCCACAGCACATGGTCAGAGAAAAATTGATATGATGAGTTAGTGATCCAAAGACAAGCGATCGTTGTAAAACGCGTCATCACACTGACACACTCACACTGAGAGAGACGGTGAAGTTTAGGCTCACTCTCTCTCCACTCCCTGGACAAATCAATACCGTTCATCAATTGGATTGCTTTAAGTTTCCTGTTTAATTATTAAGCAGCTCAGATCATCAATGATTGACAATAAAAGCATTTTATATGTGGTTCAGGCAGGTGGGTGTGTTTACTGCTCGGGAAATTGTTCAGTTGTTGGTCTGAAAAAGAATGTGAAGAAGCCGAGTCCAGCTGCCTCAGATTTAACTCTGAACAGACGTCTGAAAAAGAGTTGATTTGATGTCACCTGCCTGAAAGAAAGAACCTGAATCTGTGTTACAAAGACATGCATGTTCGGGGTGAACCGCACAGATAGAAGCTGGAATGCTGTTCAGCAATAATTCCATAATGAGCGTCACATTTCCATCGTCTTAATGTAACAAAGTAAAAGCACGCAGTGGTTCCTGTTGCACTGCATCAAAACATTCCTAAAAACAAATATAGGTCAGCGAGATGCAGCGGGCGACTCAAAGTCTCTCAGCAAACTCACGCTTCAGGGAAATCTTCATGTTAGTTCTGTTAACATGACACAGGCTGAATATTTACAGCTCGCTGCAGAATAAAGAAGACATCTCTGTTTAATGACCCTGAACTTCACAGAAAAAAAAAATTACAGATGACAGATTTAGTGATTTCTAGCTTTGCCATGAAAGGAAAGTTTCCCCTCTAGTAGCCTCAGTGTTCTGGCATGTTTCAGAGTGAACAGATCTCACATCAGGAAACAGCCTGTGTTGGACTGCTCGGGGTCTTTTACTGGATTTGACTGAGAAATTAGGGAAATAAACAGTTTTGAATGCAGCCATTACTTAAAGTCAGCGGCTCGAACAGAAGCCTACAGCTTCACTGACTACACTCACACTCTCTTAGAACAAATTAACTCTTTATTTTACATTCAGCCATTAGTTTGGACTTCCTCTGAAGCTCCATGACAAAGTCTGCTCCAGTTACTGAGATGTGTTCCTGAAAAGCCTCGTTAAACTGAGCGGAGCAGCTTCATAGAAACAGGAAACAGGGTAGTGTAGGTACTGGTAGGTAAGATCACTGGATCAGAAAACTTGAACTTGAATCACTGAAGTCAAAATACAAATTCAGTTTGCCCTCCCTCGGCAGCTAACAGAGAGACATCACGAGTTTTTCTGTCATGCAAATATCTGCTAAGATATAAGTTAAAACATCTGCTCATACATACGTTCAAATATTTGTTCAAAGAGCAAACACAATGTGCACACAACAAAGTGGAATTTCTGTGAGTAAACACCATAAATTCCTCTCCTGTTCAGTCCGTGTAACCTCTCCTCTCTTTATGAGTTTTTAGTTTACATTTATACATTCATTTAATTTTCCTCCATGACACATACTGCTCCAGTTACTGAGAAAAGTTTAACTGACTTCACAGAAACAGGAAACAGAGCACAAAGAATTGGATTGATTTTCTCTTTTATTGCTCAGGTGTGTTGGAAACCTTTGAGTTTGTGTCAGAGGACTGATAACCTTCTGCACATGAGACAACTCACCCCAAAACACCACGTACACAGAATGTTGCTTTAAAAAAAAGACGATTTCATAACGTTTCACCTTGATAATCAGTTCTACACCGAGCATAACTACAGTATAGTAAACTACCACATTTAAATAAAATATATATATCGTGGACATATGTGCTTTAAAATGTTTACAGTTAAATATGTAACATGGATTGAACATGGAGCATTTTTATGAATTATTTTGGCAAAAACAAAAACACAAATTAAATTTTCCGTCCCTCAGTAACTAACAGAGACATCTCAACATGTTTTTCTGTCATGTATGCTCGTGTATATATGTTTGTCATTTGTTACATAATATTTGTTCAAAGAGCAAACACAACATGCACACATGTTGACACACAAACAACATTTCAGTGTGTTGCGGTGGGATTTCAGTCTGTTCAGTCCGTGTAACCTCTCCTCTCTTTATCTGCAAGTTTTCCTTTGTATTTGTCGCATGACCAAACATCCGCCTTCCCCACCCACTGTCCCCTCATCGATCCCCTGCCTCTGTCCTCTGTCCCCTGCCTCTGTCCTCTGTCCCCTCCTCTGTCCTCTGTCCCCTGCCTCTGTCCTCTGTCCCCTCCTCTGTCCCCTGCCTCTGTCCTCTGTCCCCTGCCTCTGTCCTCTCCTCTGTCCCCTTCCTCTGTCCCCTGCCTCTGTCCTCTGTCCCCTGCCTCTGTCCTCTGTCCTCTGTCCCCTTCCTCTGTCCCCTGCCTCTGTCCTCTGTCCCCTGCCTCTGTCCTCTCCTCTGTCCCCTTCCTCTGTCCCCTGCCTCTGTCCTCTGTCCCCTGCCTCTGTCCTCTCCTCTGTCCCCTTCCTCTGTCCCCTGCCTCTGTCCTCTGTCCCCTGCCTCTGTCCTCTCCTCTGTCCCCTTCCTCTGTCCCCTGCCTCTGTCCTCTGTCCCCTGCCTCTGTCCTCTCCTCTGTCCCCTTCCTCTGTCCCCTGCCTCTGTCCTCTGTCCCCTGCCTCTGTCCTCTCCTCTGTCCCCTTCCTCTGTCCCCTGCCTCTGTCCTCTGTCCCCTGCCTCTGTCCTCTCCTCTGTCCCCTGCCTCTTTCCTCTGTCCCCTGCCTCTGTCCTCTGTCCCCTGCCTCTGTCCTCTCCTCTGTCCTCTGCCTCTGTCCCCTGCCTCTGTCCTCTGTCCCCTGCCTCTGTCCTCTGTCCCCTGACTCTGTCCCCTGCCTCTGTCCCCTGCCTCTGTCCTCTGTCCCCTCCTCTGTCCCCTGCCTCTGTCCCCTGCCTCTGTCCTCTGTCCCCTGCCTCTGTCCTCTGTCCCCTGCCTCTGTCCCCTGCCTCTGTCCTCTGTCCCCTCCTCTGTCCCCTCCTCTGTCCCCTGCCTCTGTCCTCTGTGGATCAGAGGTGCAGAGACAGCTGCCGGAGGATGTTTTTTTTCATTTGTTCTTGTTTGTCTAATGTCAGCTCGTCTCTGTTTCACAATGTTTTCCTTACCTTAGGCCTTTTCCAGGTTACGTTTCCGATCGCGTTGTCCTGGTAGAACAGAGACTGGTCGGTCGTCGGGAACAGAGGGTCTTCAAACAGCTGTCCGTTCTCCTGACACTGCCTCCTCAGTGCAGAGAAAGACTGACCCTCGTATGGAACCACCATCCCCCTGCACACACACACACACACACACACACACACACACACACATGGTCTGTGTCATATCATCATATCATATACAAACATATATAAACACAATTACATAAAGGAGAACTGACAGCTTATCTTATGGAAATAATCCACAGTAAGTGAAAATATCTTTTTTTCTAGCTGCTCTATCAACTCGGTTTAGTTTGAATAAAAATGAGTCGATGTGCTGACGATGATACAGAAGAATTATATTATATTAATAAGTTTTAACACTGAGTGAGCAGTTAGAAACTTTGAAGTGAAACAAACAACTCAAAAACATACAAGGTATGATACTAATACTCGAGGAATCCTGGGAAAATCACTGTTCATTCTTCATGATTGTGGCATTTTAAGTGTGAATAAATCAAATCCTCGGGCTGAAACTGAATTCTACACAAAAGACATTTGAGATCAAACAGAGTTCAGATCTTCAGATTATCTGCTGGATTATTGAAGGAATGACCGGACACAGGAGGAAAATGACAGAATCATCTACTGTGTTTACCAAAAGAGTCTCAAGCCATGTAGCTGTAATTAACAGGTTAACTTATTTCAAATAAAAACGGCTCGTACTGTACGTGCAGATGTACATCAGACAGAAAACTGGAGTTAAAGACCAAGAAGAGACTAAACGTGTGTGTTAGATAAACTTCAGAGGAGATTCAAACTGGTTCAAGAGCACACAGTAACATTCCTCAGCTGATCACTGTTTACATTATGGTACGATGGAGGATTAGTCAAATTACTTCAAAACCTTTAAAAACACTCCTCAACATACACACTGCATACACACATACACACACAAACACAAACACACACACACGAGTCATGAGGCTGAACGACAAACAGAAACTCGGACAGTGTTTGACTACGGATCACCAGCAAAGCAAACACATGATAAAAGTTTGTGTGTGTGTGTGTGTGTGTGTGTGTGTGTGTGTGTGTGTCCTCACAGCAGCTTCCTGTCAGCCAAATAAAGAATAATATGAGACAAGGACAGAAAGAGGAAGCGGTGTGTGAGTGTTTGGTCGGGATGGAGACACGGGAGGCCTGATGACGACTGAAGTTACATTTTAAAGTGACAGTTTACCCAAAAATAAAAATATTTGTGATCTGTTGATATAGATTGAGGACACGCTGTTTAAAAATTAGACTTTAAAAACTGACGCTGGTTATGTAAATTATCTCAGAGCTGATGGTTTACTTACAAATGTTCATTAAATATTCAGTGAGCGTTAAAAGCTGCTTTTCCTGCAGACAAAATACTGAACAGGACATAAACAAACTCACATCAGCAGCACAAATGTTTCCTGTTCTCTCCACACGTGGACGAGAAGTACTCGAGTACTGTACTCGAGTATAGATCTGACATACTTTCTGTTTTCATTTAAGAACTGGACTACATCTCAGATGTAAAACTGTATTTTCACTCCACTTCATCTGCCCGACAGCTTTAGTTACTAGTTACCTTTCAGTTCACCTCCAGGTGTGTTGAGTTTGTTTGTGATGAACTTAAAGATGAAGATAATTCTCTGACTCCTTGTAAATAAACAAACTCTCCTGGATTCACTGGAAAAGTCTGCAGACACATCACACACGACGATAACACACTGAACATTTTACTGCACAATGAGTACTTTTACTTTTAATACTTCTTCCATCAGTGGCTGCCAGGATGCTGGTTACCATGGAGACAGCTCATGAGCTGACCAGTAATTATATCAGTGTCAATTAAAGGCACTTAGACACGGGGAGGATGCTGAACAGAGCCGACAAAAGAGTGTGTGTGCGTGAGTATGTTTCCAACATCATGAAACATTTTAAAGAAAGAGACGAGCTGAACTTCTGAGACATGACTCATCAGGAGGGAAGTGAGAAGAGACGTGTGTTTAATCCAATGATGAATGTTCAAATATCTGTGATACTGCAAAAAAAACAAACATTCATCCGTTTTCTGTTCTGCTTGTACAGGTGGAGGTCACATTGTTTGATACCATTGTTCCTCATGAGCCTCAGCTCTTTAGTTTAGCTGGTCTCAGATTGGTAATCAGATTTTCACATCGCAGTAAAGAGGGTTTTTTATGGTATGTGGTAATTTATTTTATCACATATAAAATATAATATACAAGCTCCAGACAAGGGCAGATCCACAGAGGCTCATTTCTCCTTTATTAGTCTCATAGATATATTTTTTTAAACATTTAATTGTTCATGAAATGTCAGAAAAAATGTCTTCAAGTTGTCCAAAAACCAAAATATATTTAATTTCTAGCAGCAGAGAAGAGACAAAAGCAGTGAATGTTCATATTTGAGCTGCATATCTCCTGATGAATGACAAATAATTATGAAAAATGATTTTTATTGAGTTTCCTGTCAACCCACTAGTCTACTCAACAACACATTTACTGATGGAATAAGTGAGTTACTCAGTTATTTAACAAACACTGATGCAGAAACATTCATCGATGCTGCAAAGTTTCAGTTTCCCAGATGTAAAATTGACTTTGTGACAAACAAACAGCTGATCGAACTGGATCTCTGAGGCGGATACTGATATTAATATCTGAGATTTGTTTTGTTTTATATTAATTTATAACAACAACAAAAAATTCTTTATGTCTACTTTTATTGTGATCAACATCTAAACTAAGTGGGACATTCTGGGTTGTAAAAATAAACTTGAAATGGACAGAGTATGAAGTTTGTGAGGTAGAAGAGGGTTTAAGTGTGAGCAGCTGTTAGGAAACAGCAGGCAGACAGTGAAGTCACCTGTTCACGTCAGTCTGCAGCTTTCCCACGTTCACTTCTTATTTCTGTCCTGAATGTTAAACTCTGGAGTCTTTAAACGTCCGGCTCACTTTTCATTCATCCTCTGTGTGAATACACACTTTGATGAACTGTGTCCTGATGTGAATGAAGCTGGGCTGTAACAGTGCTGTAACTGTTTGCACACACAGAGCTTTGATTATGGCGCAACAAGAGAGGAGCAGCAGCCAAACATGGGTGTGGTTCATGTGGGCACCAATTGACGTGCCACCGCAGAACAACAGCAGCTCAGTGCAGATGTTAGAGTGAGGCCACATGTGGGCACTTCAGATGCAGAGACACAGACAGCATCAGCACACGGGATGCACCTGAACGCACCATTAACAGACTACTGTGTCACTTTAATTAATTTAACTTTGTTTGCACATTGTTAGAAAAACCTTTAAACACACACACACACACACACACACACACACACACACACACACACACACACACACACACACACACACACACACACACACCGGAAATGAAGGAAATTCGCCTTCAAAATAAAAGAGCAGCGGCTTCTAATCAATGTTTTGTGGTGGAATCTATTTCGCATTATTGTTAATCATCTCATAATAATATTTTTTTTTCTTACAGATGCACCAAACTCTTAATGAATCTGAATTTTGTGTGATTATGATACAGAAGTATATTATTCAATATTCAGTATCTACCTCTCTACTGTGGAAACTTACTGCAGTCACACTGTATGTATCCATGTGCGGCATAACGCACTGTCTGTTATGCTCTGTCTGTCTGTTGTTTCTTGTTTTTGTCTGAGCGTATTTTGCACTTTATGTTGTAATGTGTGTGCACTTTAACGTCACTCTGTCTGCATTATGCTTCATGTTTCATGTGACACTGTGTTCGTCGCAGAAACTATATATATATATTGTATATTGAAAATAAAATAAAACCACCTGACTCAAAGATAATAAGTTGCTCATTGATGAAAGCTCACAGACTGCTCAGACCTCTGCACTACAGCTAGATATTAAAATATATCAGGATATTATATTTTATATAACTTGCTCGTGGTAGGAACTGTTGTGTCTGATCTCTAAACATCATGAGACAACTCAGCTGTGATTCAGAACTATATGAATAAAATTTAACATGTTTCTATCTCATCCTCCGCCTCAGACATAACTCAATACAATGCAATAAAATAAGATAAAAAACATGCGTATTTTATTTTGAAGGTTACAGCCGGATGTATATCTTTGTTTACGCACGCTCGCTTGAAAGATGGCGAGTTTTTTGTTTTTAAAAAAAATGTTATCGATTTTTAAACTTGAGTGGAAAAAACCGAAACCATGACGACAGTAAAATATATTTTAAAGTGACTCAGCTGTTCTTTAACGGTCACGGTTTTATTTAAAGGTCCCACAAACGCTCCTTAAATCGTTTCTTTGAGTCTTTGTCAAAGTTTGTGAGAAACTTTCGCGGTGAAATTAATTGAACTGAATTAAACTGAGTTAAACTCGTGTGCTGTGCCTTGCATAACGGCTCCTAACTGACTTCAGGTGACCGTTAAAGAGTTTAAACTTTACCTGGTGATGTGTTTACGGTCTGCCTGCTCTCTCTCTCTTCTCCCGGGAGGTTTTCGGGTCTTCTCCCCTCCGGTGCAGGTCGGTGATGTGCGGATCTTCTCAGATGGACATCAGATAGGTTGTAACACTCGGAGTTAAACCACACACACACACACACACTTACACGCACACACACACACACACACACACACACACACACACACACAGGAGGAGCTCCACCCGGAGCCGCCTTCACTGCCTGTGCTGCCTTCAGGCGCAGCACGGACACATCAACACCGAACGACTCAGAACTGTGTCGTGTTTTATTATTTTGAACTCTGTAGACATCAAAACTATGAAATAACACACATGGAATCATGTGGAAAACAAATTATTTAGTTTAGTTCCTCTAACGTCCACTTGAGGCTGGCTCCAGGAGTGAGTCAGTCTCCATAAGTCCCCATGTCCAAATGTCCAACTTCACAGCAGAAATAAACATGTTTACAGCCTGGTACAAAAAACAGTTTTGGTCTCTGTAGCTAATTTCCCCGTTCATGACAACTGTACTGAGGGTGAATTTATATACAACTCACCTGTTCACATTATATTAAGGCTTCAAGTTATGCAGGATTAAGAGCGTGGACGCTTTGACTGACAGGTGGGTGTCGGCACAGGTGGCCTGTTTGAGTAACTAGGCGTTATTCGGTCCACCTACAATCCACCCTGTTATTTGATCAGCCAGGAAGCATCAGAGGACACTTCTAAGCTACTTTACCTTTACTCGTCCTAAACCACCTCACCTGGGTTCAGATCTGCTGATCTTAAAGGTCAGCTGATCTTAAAGGTCAGCTGATCTCAGCTGATCTTAAAGGTCAGCTGATCTTAAAGGTCAGCTGATCTTAGCTGATCTTATAGGTCTGCTGATCTGAAAGTCTGCTGGAAGAGATTTACTGCAACAATTTGGAAAGTTTGTCTCGAGGCTTTTGTTAAACAGCACTGACCTCTGCTGGGAGCTGTAGTCATTATAACGTCAGTATTTATATCACACTCTCAGCAGCATGAACGTGTTTGGTCATTTACGTTTCTACTGTAATGAACATGTCTCACATCATGAGGACTGTACTTCACCCAGGCCAGACACTACAGTATTCTTATTAAGAATCTGTATAATACAAAATTCAAATGCAGATCAGCCAAAAGACAAAATGAGTTCTTGGTACTAAAAAAAGTCATTCACAGTTCATACTAGGAAACATAAAGACATAAAAACAATTCTAAATCATCAGACATCAACTGTCCCAGAGCCTTATTTTGATTAGATAGCATTTATTTGGGGGCTGCTTGACTACATGACTATAAACTATGTAAGGGAGTCTGTCTCAGTGAGTGTGCAGACATGCTGCTCAGGGAGGGAAGGAGAACAACACACTGCACAACATCCATCCATCTATCTACCATCAGCGCATGGTCTGCAGACCTGAGCTCAGACTGCACAGGATAGGTGAGGACAGCTCCTTATCTGACAGTTTGTCTCCACTGGTTTGAAACAGAAATTACAATCTCAAAATAACATGGACAAACCTCCAAACCACTTGAATTTCTCTCATTTCTTCAGACTGAAAATGTCTTAAGTACAGTTAGCACAGTTGGATGAATAGATCTTGTTGACTCTCAGTCTGATGGTTGTTCCCTTCAAAACACGTCAGCATCATTTCATTGTAGAAGTTATCACGATAGTCTGTTCAACTGTCAAAGGAGGAGTGATGACCAGTCAAACAATATGTTCAGTTACCTGACAGGTGCTGTCCATGACATGTATGTATAGAGCTTGACCAGGACCAGTAGTCTCTGAACATGGAGGCACCTGGCAAGTAAATGAACAAGAGGAGGAGGAGGAGGAGGAGGAGTGAGGGTGCGTGGTGGTAGAATCAGAGGCTGAGGAGCACGAAGACACCATGCTGCCCCGGATGAAACGCGAGTCACACTTATAAACGTGTGTATGACAGCTGTACTTACAACAGTTACTTTGCAGATAAGATTTTATAAAACTTAATATGAGCAATGATCTAAGATGCATTGTTGAGCTTTCAACAGGTTGTGAAAGAGGTCAGATTGAGCTCTTGAGTCATTAAAGAATAAAATTTACTTTGAAAAGCCAGATGAGCATAAATTATTTTGGTGGGTATGAGATGACACCACTTTGAAATATGACAGAAATATAGAAAGGAAAGGAAACAGCTGCTCCATCGCTGTCACACAACCACCAGAGTCCACTGACAAAAACAATTGTACAGAATTCAAAGCAGACAACCTGTTAGTCTTTGTCACTGTCACAGTGATGGTATTAATCTTTAACACCATCAGAGGAGAGGACATCCACAGTGTCATGTGAGAAGCTGTACTTTACACTTTACACTTTACAGGAGACTGTAACACCAACACGTCCCCGAACACGGAGAGGAAAACACGGCCGCAAGAAGAAGAAATTATCCGAGCTGTCGGAGGTAAATATCATGACTCTGTACATGGATTATGACTGATGGTCCACATATAAAGGACACAGCTGAGTTACTTTAATGCAGATCACACATCACATTGTAAGTGTTTAAAGTTTGAGGGTTTGTTTGTTCTCTGGGCTGCTCTGTGAAGATTCACAAACTAAACTTCACTCCGGTCCAGTTACAGATCCGTTAGATTCTTTTACAGCGGCTTGATGAGTTTAGGTCCAACGTTTTGGACTCTTTACCTGCTGGATGTTCCACATTCCTCACCAGCTAATTTATACATGTGTCTGCTGTTTTGAGTCACTAGTGTAGTCACAGAGTTTTTACAGTTTTGAGTTTGCTGGAAACAGACGGTGCTGCTGCTCTGAAGGTTGATACGAGCAGAGTTTACATGCTGTAACAGGTTCTGAGTTCTGTCCAGAGTTTATATCAAAGTATGAATAAACAGTTTCACCGCTGGAACTCATTTACTGCACTTGAACCATAAAAACACAGCTGACTCGTATTTCCTGTGCAGGTTCAAAATGTTAACCAGCTGGTTAACTCTCACAGCTTTTCTGGCTGCCTCAGCGAATCCAGAGAGAGCAGCTATGACTGTCGCACCAACCTGCAGGGTCAAAGGTCACCCGGAGGCAGAGCTGACTTTAAACTGTGGAGATGGAAAGATCGCAGGTCAGTACAGAGTCCTGCCTCCACACCTGAGCAGCTGACTGTCATAATCCACTCTGCTTCATAAAGAGTCCTGTAAAATAATTCACTCCTCTTCTGTCGCTGCTCCTCCTGTCATGTGTAGGTGTGGTCCAGTACTGGCACACCCCCTTTGGAGACCTTCAGCCCCCTGCTTCCCACAGTGAACTGGACCCTGTGTTCATGCACACCGACGGGAGCCTGGTGGTCCCCAACACCAGCATCCTCCACAGCGGCCTGTACTACTGCCTGCTGCAGCACGCAGAGGGAAGTACACTGTGGCCGTACAAGCTCCACGTTGGTCACAACAGTCAAAAAAACCAAGAGGACAGCGAATATGAGCAACCCCACAGCAGCTGTGGTGCCTTCAGGTTCAGGAGGGACGTTGGGTCCGAGGCGGAGAGGCAGCAGGGCGTCTCAGATGAGCAGTTCGCTGGAGCTGTGGCGGCATCGGTGCTGCTGACGTTCGTGGTGGGCTTCAGCGCTGGAGCTCTGAGCAGGACTCGTGTTCTCAGGTGTGTTCTCACAAAATTACAGAGTACATGTCTTTAATACGAGAAGCGTAAATATAACCACTTTTTTTCCTCTCAGGTGTTTAAGAGCCATCGCCACAAGGTTGCCATCACTGCGGAAACAACGATGCCAAACTGCCGCATGCGACTCTGAGGTCAACTTGACCGACCTGCCACCAGAGCGTGACCGCAAGTACTTTGAGGCGGACACCTCTGCACACAGTGCAACCTCATCTCCTCCTGCCAAACCTCAGAGAAGCTTCAGGCACAAACAGCAGCAGCAGCAGCAGGAGGAGCGGCAGGAAACCACCGCCTATCTGGAGGGATGTGACCACATGAAAGAAGAGCGAAGGAGAGAGGAGGTGGAAGAGGTGGCAGGAGGAAGTCTGGAGGAACAGAATAAAGTGTGTGATGGAGTGACAGAGGAAGAGGAGGTGGAGGAGGAGGAAAGAGTGTTTTATCTATCAGAAGATGGAGGGAGCCAAACTGAAACAGACGAGGGCGAGTGTAGTGAGGAAAGAGAGGAGAAAGACGGAAGAGAGAGCAAGGAGGAGAAAGAGGTGGAGGAGAGAAGCGAGGAAGGAGGAGACAGAAGAGGAAGTGTGGAGGAGGTGGGAGGTAACAAAGAGAAAGGAAGCGATGAGAAGGAAGGATGGAAAGAGGATAAGGAGGTGGTGGAGGAGAGGAGTGAGCAAAGAGAGGACAGGAGAGAAAGCATGAAGGCGGAAGAAGAAAGAGAGGAGGAGGACGAGGAGGAGGAGGGAGGTGATGAAGAGACAGACAGCTGCAGTGAAGACAATGAGACAGGAAGTCAAGAACAGGAGGACAAAATAAAAAGGGGCAGCACAGAGGAGGAAGAACCAGCGTCCTCCACGCCCCGCCCAGCTCGTCGCATCATCCGTCTGTACCAGTACGATGATGACGGACAGCGTTACGCACACCTGCCAGAGCCCGCCCCCATCGAGCCACGGCCCGGTCCCCGGCTCAGACAGCGCTCCATCTCTTTGACACGACTCAGCGCCATCATGGCCGCCGCATCAGCCGGGCCGCTGGACGAGAGAGAGGGAGGGAAGGAGGAGAGGACCCACTTCCACATGGAGATATGAGGCTGCACGAGACCTGAGAGTTAATGCACCAATCACTGAGAAGAACAGTCAGACTTCCATTTCCTTTTTATTACTGTGAAAACATCTACAAACAAGACACAAAATGGGAAAAAATAATTATCAAGAAAACATAAATTCCACTTCTCTTCTCACAGTTCATTCTTTCTTTTTGTATTTATATTTTGAGAACGTTTCCTTTTCTCCAAATTAACACTATAAAAACTCGACTCAGTGAGAGGAAGGCCTCTTTGCACAGAGACAATCTCTGATGGGATGTGGGTGTACCGAGAGTCCACGAGGATGATTCTGTAGTCCATATTGTGTATGTGTATGTGTATGTGTGTGTGTGTGTGTGTGTGTGTCTCAAAGTGTTGGCTGGATCTGGATAAAGAGATTCCTCCTGCGTTTGTGGTGTTTGTTTTCTCTCCCTCTTTCTCCTTTTTGGTGTCGTGTTGTCGTCCGCTACGACGATGACCAAGTTTTCTGCCATTCCACAAACTCGTCGAGCAGCACCGGCCCTGCAGACAGAACAACAGGAGGACAGAAATAATATTAATATCAATCAATCTGAGAAATCAAGAGGCACAGTTCAACTTGTGACAGCTACAAAACTGGATCCTGATAAAAGTTTAAACAGTGTAAATAACACATTCACAACAAATACTGGTTTATTCTGACAGCACTTGAACGCAGCATACACTAGTATCTAAATTAATAATAATAATAATAATAATAATAATAATAATAAATCTGCATCAGTTTATTTAGGAAGTCACCAATCACCAAATGCTTTTTAATTCTTAAAGAAACTAATTATATGAATTATAATAAGTTCTATTTCAGCACTGAAGTCTGTCGTGCTTGTTCCTTACAAAGTGGCAGTGATGAACTTTAAAGGCAGCAGAGAGAACCGAAGTCTAAATGCAGAAAGCTATCATATTAGCCAGTGTCATATAACTGTCGCTCTGCTCAGTGAGACGCTGGACACGCAGAGATCTCCTAGACGAACGGTAACAACTCAAAGAGTCAGTGAAGCTGGATTTAATCCTGACGGGTTAACATGAGGAGGTTCGGATTTATAGCTCAGTGCCACATTTCACCGGATGACTGCACATTAACTGAAGCTGTTAGTGAGTCGCTCGTATACTCACAAGCTCCGTCTTCATCGTAGTTACTGAGGTCTGTGTTGATGGTCCTGCTGAACTCCAGAACGTTATACCACTGGTCCTTATTCATCCCCTTGTACTTGGACTGCTGCGAGAGAGACGAGAACATTTTGTTTCAAGTTATTTTGTGATGAACTTTTCTCTACAAAACATGCAAGACCACGAGATTTACCTCCAGGAACTGGTGGAAGACTGGAAAGAGAGCCCAGGTTCTCCCCAGCAACAAGGCCAGCATGGATTTAGCAGTGTCCATGTCCAAACTCCTCTGGTCCTTATCCTGACGACAAGACGAGACACAAGGACAGAAATGTTGTGAGAATTTCAGTCTTGTAGCTCTCAGGTAATATTTAATCTGACTGTAGGCGAGGCTGCACATTCTCTTAAAATCTGGACTCTGGATTCTCAATCTGACACACCTGTACGTCACTGCAGCGAGGTGAGAGGTTAAACCACTGGAGGTCAGCATAAACAAGATGCTCAGGTTAAATGACAGTGAAACAAACAAACCGTGAACTCACTCTGGCGAAGTCGAAGGCATATCTGTAGATGTTTTTGAAGACCACAGAGTCGTTGAGCTCGCTGCGCAGGTAATCCAGTTTGCTCTGTAACCTCTCTGTGCAGTCACACCTGCAGGTGAGTCAAGGTCACACTTTGTCTTACACGTCTACTGACAACAAACGCAGTTAAATACAAGTTAAAGTTTTCTTACTGTAATACTGTCATTCCCCTGAGCCACTCGTCTTTTGTGAAGAAGCCCATATTTACTGCGTCTAGATGCCAGGCTAAAACTAACATGATAATCTGCAGGAAAGAGGAAACGTTGAGGAAAAATGTGCCCAGGTCACGGAGAAGCAGGGTGAAGATGAGAGCTGAAGGGACTCACATTTTCTGGTTCCACACCAATGTCTTCACAGAACTTCTCCATGGCCTCCGGGCCGACCACTTTGTCGGGTCCAGCGTACTCATGAAACCAGGCCAGGCATTTCTTATTGGAGAACAGCTTCTCTGCGATCGGCTTGGCACCACGGATCTGAGGTCGGGTGAAACTACGAGACAGACACACAAAAAAGCTTCAAATAAAAAAAAATAAAATAAAAAAAAAAACCTCATATTGATAAGAAACAGTCGGTCAGTCATTCAGGAGTCAAACCGGAACCATCACTGATGTTTTAAATAAAAACAAACAAAAACACAGCTTTTACTGACAGCTGTGAAATCTCCATAATCCATAATCTACTCTGACCTATAGAGTTCAACATTCTTTCCTTCTACAGACAGACAGACATCAGTCTGAAAATATCCTTTTTAATATGAGGAGAACAACTTCATGCCACCACGACCAAAGAGACACAACAAGTGGAATCACTGTGTGAAAAATGTCTTCGTACAGAGGGTGGAGTTGTAGCCTGCACAGGACGGACTCACATTTTGCATCATTTTCTATCAACAAAACAAGACCAGAGGACAAGGTCCAGGTCAGCTGACCAGTCAGCCGTCATACAATATAGATCTGCTTCTTTTACAAATACAAGTGAGTGTCAGACACAGACTCTGTCTTCATCAAGGTTATGATGTTCAGGTTTGGTTCAAACTGTTGAGACTTGTTGGTTCATTTCAGTATTCGGATTTTAGAACCGCCTAATAATCAATTAATAAACTGGAGAGTTCGACACCTCGCTGCCACAGTCCTCCCGTGTACCGAAGCAGCACTGATTAAGAGGACAAGTATGTGCTGAGAGTAGAAAGGAACATACTGCAACTCTGAACACACACACACACACACACACACACACACACACACACACACTGAGGGGTTCAGTACGCCGCCTGCCAGGTGAAAAACAACCCTGCCAGTCCTTTTTCAGGCGAGTGCAGGGTTCAGCCAGTGGCCGTCCTCTCCAACAAAGAGCCTCTAACTCACTAACTATTCATTAGAGGTTGGACCAGCATGCCACAGTGAGATTTGTTTAACGGGCCCGTTAAACAAATCTCACTGAGACCCAAGGTGGAAAAACAATGAAGAGTGGGGTGCAGACAGACGAGCAGAGAGGACAGACGTGAAGGAGCGTCTGTTTACCTTGTAATTTTACACTTGCGCTCATTATCATCTGCATCAGGGAACTTCCTCTTCTTCTTCACAGGCATCACTGAACCTTTAATGGGCTTCATTAGCTGGGCTACACACAGGAAGAGATGTTTTTAAAAACCACATGTGGACGGTGAGACATCTCCACTGTCACACTCTATATGACAAGACAACCATGTCGTCTACTGCAGGGTACAATGCAGGGTGCAGGTCATACCTGGGTACTTCTGGCTGCCTTGTCCATTCAAATCTAAGAGATTCTGAAATAAAAGAAATCAGAGCGTCAGTTAAAAGACACACAAACAAACATATTACAGCTGACGAGCTGTATTAGTGTTATCACGGTGTAAATGTTTGACTGCATTAGCTTCGTCCACTGCTGCTGCTTACAAGCTTGTCCAGCGTTTCTGATACTGTGCCGACGGCTGCCACACGGCTCGGGTTGTTCCTGCGAGGAGACACGTGAGAAACACAAGGAAGATATCATCAGTACATGATGTACACGCTATACATGACTTCATGTTTGTGATCGTTTCAAACCTGAAGGAAAGTTTTGCCCTGAGAATCTCAGAATTACAGTAAATAGATATTTGGTTTGACCTCAGATCGCTTCAACGTGCTGTCAAGTTACATGTAGAGGCCAAAAGTGATCATGACACTAACACTGAGCATCAGTGTGATGTGACATACACACTTACACATCACAGTGTTTTCATGAGCAGGTGTAGCTCGTTATCAGGTGACCTTTATTTTGAAAACCCCGCTGTGGCTGAGCACTCAAACATTAACGAGACGTCACGTGGTGACATTACAGGTAAACGTACAGTCAGCGCGCGCACACACACACACACACCTGTAACATGGGACCTCATCATGGCTGCAGCTGTCACTAACATGACTCATAACTCACCAAAATAAAAGCCTGTGACGACTGTTAGAATAAACAGGAGCTGACATGAAACATGAAGATATTAAAGTTGTTATTTTTTTTAAATCATACAACAAGATAACATCTGGATCTGATGATTAAATCATGATTAATCTCCAGCTGATTTAATTAAACAGCATCAGCCGCTGATGCTAGCTCGGCGCAGCTAACGGGGTTAGCATGACTAACACACCGAGCCGGGCCGGTTCCCGCCTCGCGGCGTCGGTTTACCGTCACAGACACTTTAATTACACCGTGAAACACACGCTGGTAGTCTGACCGTCTCACGGAGCTCCGGTCTTCTCTGCCGGGAGCCTCTTCTTTTGTTCGCCGGTTCGCGGATCAGCGCCCGGTGTCACAGCTACACTGCTAACGTTAGCTCGTTAAACCGGGCCGGACCGGACAAACCGGGAGTGAGAGACTTATTCCTTCACACGGTCAACACCGCACGGGTCCGGTAAACTCTTCCACACACTCACCGTTCACGGTTAGCTCGCAGGTTTCTGATAAATCACGTCTTCTGCCGCTTCACCGGAGCTTTCGACTGTCGCCGGTGTTTCCGGGGAGTGGACGATACCACCGCTTTATGTGGGGGGGGTGTCAATGCGACATAAACGTGCCCATGTCGAGGGAAATGTTTGCGTAAGCGCGATTTTAACCAAGAGAAGTTTAAAACAGCGTCTTTACTCATGTGTGTATTATTTTAGCCTTCAGTAAGCCACACGGAGAAAGCGGCTAAATATAACGTCCCCCCCACCGGGCCGGAGGTGAACCGACCGAGCGGCTGTTTAAAGGAACAATCCTTTATTTTTGGCTCTCACATGGAGCTCACTGACCCACAAACCGGGAGAGGCCTCACGGTGAAGCTGCAGCGTGGGCTCTAACGGCTGAACGTCACGTTCATAAGTCTGTTTTCATCAGTGTGTGATCACGTCCACTTCAGGCTGGTTGCAGAAGTGGGTCAGTCTCCATAAGTCCCCATGTCTTAATGACCCTGGACTCAAACCTTTGGAGGACGCTTCAGTCCATCAGCACCAAAACGTTACATTAACACACATCCTGCACATTTAAAATATTCTGTGAACATTCCTGTCCAGTTCTTTTTATTTAAAAACACATTTATACATTTCAGTACTTGACTTTTTATCTTCTTTATATTTTTTACTTAATGTTTGTTATGCACCAAAAACACAGACAAATTCCTGTATGTGAAAAAGTACTTCTGATCCAGGTAACATTGTTTTATTTATAAGAAAACACACCTTATATGAGCACCCGATCATCAAAACATCAACACAACATTAATATGACTCAGACTTGAACATTAACAGTCCAGTGAGACTGAACTCTCTGACAATAAAAAGGAAACTATGTAAATGTCATTTTCTTTTTTATTTGGTCCCATGACGTCCCTCGTGCAGGCAGATTAACTACAGTCTGAATGTCTTTGATGCATTCTGTAAAATGAGGCTACGTTCCTGAATGTGACCTTATGTGCTTCGCCAAAACAGACACTGTCGAGTAACTTTGCCCGCAGATCTTGCACAGGTACGGCCTCTCACCTGTGTGGACTCTTGCGTGCCGGATCAACGCTGAGTTGACGCTGAAGGTTTTCCCGCAGGTCTTGCACAGGTACGGCTTCTCACCTGTGTGTGTCCTCATGTGGACTCTCAAGGCGCTTCCATGTTTGAAACCTTTCCCGCAGGTGTTGCAGGAAAACGGCTTCTCACCTGTGTGAGTCCTCATGTGGTCTGTCAGATGACCTCTCTGAGTGAAACCTTTCCCGCATGTTTTACATGGAAAGGGCTTCTCACCTGTGTGACTCCTCATGTGGACGGTCAGGTGACAGCTTTGTATGAAGCCTTTCCCGCATGTTTGACATGAGTACGGCTTCTCACCTGTGTGGATCCTCTTGTGTTTTATGAACGCTGAAATGAAGCTGAAGATTTTCCCGCACGTCTTGCAACAAAACGGCTTCTCACCTGTGTGGATTCTCGCATGTCTGATCAATGCTGAACTGGCACTGAATGTTTTCCCGCAGCTCTTGCACAGGTACGGCTTCTCACCTGTGTGACTTTTCATGTGGACTCTCAAGGCGCTTCCATATCTGAAACCTTTGCCCTCAGTGTGCAGCCTTATGTGAGCGTTCAGCGTTGATATATGACTGAATCTAGTTCCACAGGTGTTGCACGAATGTGGCATCTTACCTGTGTGGATCCTCACGTGTCTGTTCAGTTTTGACTTGAGATGAAACTCTTTCCCACAGGTGTCACACTGGAGAGACTTTTTACCTGGCTCAGCATTACTGTTACTCTCTGATAAGTTGGGACTGTGACTTTCTGGAGCTGGATTTCGAGCTGATCCTGAGTCTTCATAACCGCCTCCGTCCTGATCTTGGCTCTCAGCTACATGAGAGTCGTTTAAGAGGAGCTGCTCGTCATGTTCTGGTTCAGTGTGGTCACTTTCCTCACAAGTAGGAGTCAACATAAAAGTGTTTGGTTCAAGCCGCTCCCCTTCCAGACTGGTGCAGACTTCCCCCAGTTGTCCTTTAACTTTTGGAGATTCTGGCTCCTCTTGGTCCAAACTGTAGTTCCTCTCCTGATCACAGAGCTGGTCGTCACTTTCCTCATAAGGAGGAATGAACACAAAGGTGTCAGTCTCCAGCTTCACATCAGTCTGCCCCCCCACGTGTCTGCTGCACACTGCCTCCTCCTCCTGCTCCTCCTTAATCTGTTGCAGTTCAGCGTCCTCTTGGTCCACATCTGAGTTATAAAGTTGTTGGTCACTTTCTGCTTCTGGCTCAGCGTCATCACTTTCTTCGTAAGGAGGAATCAACATATAGGTGTCACTCTCCAGCTCCACTTGAAACTGCTCTTCCTCATGGCTGGAGCAGACCTCCACCTCCTCCACTTCTTCCTTAATCTGCTGAGCTTCTGGGTCCTCCTGGTCAGCGAGAATCTCCTCCTCTATCCAGACATGTTGCTGTGGGAGCTCTGGAGGATGGTAAACACAAACATGAGAGCAAGTCAGTGCCAACACATATCCAAACAGCTGTACTCACCTATCCTGTGTAACTCCATCACAGGTTTCCAGGCGATCCAGCAGTCTGCACTGATGGATCTACAGGTTAGCACTGCTAGAGACTGCTGTTTATTCTGCTGAGTGTCAGACAGACAGTGAAATAAAAACAATAAACCTCAAAGTAAAATTATTTTATCTTAACCTGCAAAGTAACCATTATAACTACAGCTGTCATGAATGTAATGTTCTGATTACATGAATGATGTAGTCTTGTTTCCATCAAACAAACCCGTAGGAGCCACCTGTGGGTATTTTTTTAATCTAACCACTAGGTGGAGTTTTGTTGTGTGTGTGTGTGTGTGTGTGTGTGTGTGTGTGTGTGTGTCACTAGTTACAGACGAGCAGCAGGTGTTTAAATCAGCGTTTAAGGTTAGTTTAAGGTTAGTTCTGGGTTTATCAGTACAGGGAACCAATAAACCATACAGGATAAGAAATGTAAGTTACAGTACTCATGCAACTTTTCAACAGATAGGAACATCAGCTGAAAAAGCCATAATCCACCTCACACCTACCAGAGCATGAAGTTTGGAGAGTCACTACTTAGAACGACTGAGAAAAAGCTGAAGACGCTGTTTGTTTTTTGTTTTTTGAAAAATATAATTTATTATATTTCGGACAGGCTCTAATTCACTTCATGTTATTTGAGGTTAGGCTTGTTTTACAGAAATACTGTAATACTGTGTGAGTATTACTATCACATGAACTATAAAATAATTCACACAGATGTAGCAAAAGTAGATTTCACTCAGAGGGTTAACAGCACGTCAGCTCGATGGTCTCTCCTCTGTATTTTGAGGAGTCGTGTGGCTCCTCACCACTAAATGTTCCTCCATGACAGACGTTGAACTCCGTCCTTCCCACGTGGTTCTATGTAACAAATCATCTTGAACGGAACGTCTCCTTTACTGTATATCTGAAAAACCAATAAACTTTATTAATCATGTTAAACGTGAAATTACTTCTCGGCATTTAACCCACCCAGGCTGGCACACGCACAGGGTCACAAACTCAAAATGACAGATGCCATATTGACTGGAGCGGTGGGCATCGACCGCTGATCCACGGTCGCCTCCAAACTTTTTGCATGCATCTTTCGATGCTTCGACAGGATGGACAAACTGCCGTAATTTTTCCCGCAGACATCGCAAGGGTACGGCTTCTCGCCGGTGTGAGTACTTAAGTGGGCGGTCAGGTGAGCACGCTGTCTGAAGCCTTTCCCGCATGTTTTGCACAAGAACGGCCTCTCGTCTGTGTGAGTCCTCATGTGTATTTCCAGCGACGATAAGGCACGAAATCCTTTCCCGCATGTTTTGCACGTGTGTGGACGCTCATCCGTGTGAGTTCTCATGTGCACCTTCAGTGCTGAGTCGAAGGCAAATGGTTTCCCGCACCTCTTGCAGAGGTGCAGCTTCAAACCTCTGTGGGTTCTAGCGTGGATACTCAGATGGCTGCGGTATGTGAACCCTTTCCCACAGGTGCTGCAGAAATACTGCCCCTCACCTGGGTGGCTTTTAATGTGATCGTTCAACGCTGACCTCAGACCAAAACCTTTTCCACAGATGTTGCACCACCACAGCTTCACACCATTGGTGTGCATTTTCAGGTGATTGTCCAGTCTGTACTTGGATTTACACTCTTTCCCACAGGTGTCACACTGAAAAGACT
The DNA here is from genome assembly GCF_000972845.2 of Larimichthys crocea. NCBI lineage: Eukaryota > Metazoa > Chordata > Actinopteri > Sciaenidae > Larimichthys > Larimichthys crocea. The sequence goes on from NC_040017.1 coordinate 27,491,003, forward strand.
TTCTATGTTTCTCTGCATTAGGCGGACGTCCTCTCTTTGGTTTTAGCGCTGCATTTCGAGTTTTCGAGTCTTCAGGACCGTCTCCGTCCTCATCTTTGCTCTGAGCTTCATCAGAGTTATCAAAGAGGGGCTGTTCGTCACTTTGTGATTCAGTGTGCTCTCTTTTTTCATATGGCTGAAGGTCAGGCTGACTGCTGCAGACCTCCTCCACCTCCTCCTTGTGTGGAGGTTCTCTGGAGCTCCTCTCCTGGTCAGTGAGCGTCTCTGCAGGACGGTACAGACAAACAGTGTGTTATATATGTGTATATGTGTTTATATAGCGATGCACTATATAAAAAATTTTAAATCGATACAGATAATTTCCTGCTTCTTATGGCCGATACTGATAACTTCATATTTCAACCCGAAAGTGTGAGATGCATGCACGATACAGACGATCAGCGTCTGCTAGACGATATATGTGTGTGTTATTAAGATAATGTCCTCACCTATCCGGTGCAGCCTGAGCTCAGGTTTCCAGACCACATCCAGCAGCTCGCGCTGCTGGTCAGTTTCTTCTTCGTACTCGTACTCGAAGTTAAACTCTTTCTCACAGGTGTCACGCTGAAAAGACTTTCTATGTCTCTCTGCATTAGACGGACGTCCTCTCTTTGGTTTTGGTTTCGGCGCTGCGTTTTGAGTTGAGTCTTCATCACCGTCTCTGACCTCATCTGTGCTCTGACCTTCATCAGAGTTATCAAAGAGGGGTTGTTCGTCACTTTGTGATTCAGTGTGCTCTCTTTTTTCATATGGCTGAAGGTCAGGCTGACTGCTGCAGACCTCCTCTACCTCCTCCTTGTGTGGAGGTTCTCTGGAGCTCCTCTCCTGGTCTCTTTTTTCATACGGCTGAGTCAACATGGAGGTGTCCAGGCTCAGCTTGAACTGCTCCCCCTCTTGGCCGGTGCAGACTTCCTTCATGTCCCGTTGAACCTCGCGGTCATCTCGGTGCAGATTTAAGTTCCCTTCGTGGTTACAGAGCTGCTCTTCACTCCCTGGCGTCAACATAAAGGCGTCACTGTCCAGCTTCAGTTCAAGCTGACTGCTACAGACCTCCTCCACCTCCTCCTTAATGTGTGGAGGTTCAATGGAGCTCCTCTCCTGGTCAGTGAGCGTCTCCTCCTGCTGACAGACATGTTGCTGTGGGAGCTCTGCAGGACGGTACAGACAAACAGTGTGTTATATATGTGTATATGTGTTTATATAGTGATGCATGATATGAATAATTTCAATCGATACCAATAATTTTGCTTCTCATGGCCGAAACTGATAACTTCATATTTTCAACACGACAGTGTGAGATGCATGCACGATACAGACGATCAGCGTCTGCTAGGAAGCATCAACTTCAGACTCTGCTATGGGGTGCCATTTGTAAAGTGACTCACGCTGAGAATAACATTTTGTCACATTTAGCTTCAAACAATGTTTAAAAAACTGGTGTGAACTTTTAAGAGTCACTTTTTTTTTTGCATATTTACAACAATATATGTCAACTTAGAGATATTTATATAATATAAATGTTAAATCTAAATGTTAGATCTAAATCTAATTTAACATTTAGATTTAACATTTAGATTTAGATTTAACATTTAGATTTGACATTTACAGTTAAAATTTATATTTAAATATTTCAAATATCTCCAAGTTGACAAATATTGTTGTGAATGTGCAAAAAGGTGACTCTCAAAAGTTCACACCAGTTTTTAAACACTGTTTGAAGTTAAATGTGACGAAATGTTATTTTCAGCCTGAGTCACTTTACAAACGGAACCGCTGATTACAAAGATAAGTGTTTCATCACTGTGCATTAAAACTCGGCGAGCTCGCCCACAAAGAGGAGAACAATCCACAAAACGACACAGTGTCTTATCTTTGCTGTTTGTGGTCAAAAGTTGTATTCTAGTGTCTCTGCTTTAGTTTGAATCAGTCTCGAAGCTCCTGGCTGTTTACATAAAGACAAAGAGGCTTTGAAAGTGAAGTGAGACCTCTTGGTGCGATACTACCTTTGGGTTTACTTCATTCTCAATCGTCATTGGTGGGTCAGTAAATGTGGGCGGTACTAATCGATTCTCCTGACTCTGACTGGTCGATAGAGGTGTCAATCATCAAAATCAGCCAATCAAAACATCCACGGTTATTTTAGCCTTAGCACCGCTCGCTGCTTCATACTCTTTGTTTCAAACATCGCATCGTATTAAAACTTGAACTTGAACTCTGATAAATATATAAATATATATGAGTGTGAGTGTGTTATTGAGACACCGTGCTCACCTATCCTGTGCAGCCTGACCTCGGGTCTGCAGACCGCGTCCAGCAGTCTGCGCTGACGCCGGATCTCCGCTTCGTACTCGGTGACAGTTCTCTGAAAAACTCCGAAGATTTCTTCCGCAGCAGCAGTTAGCCGCTCTCTGACGAACTCTCTCAGACTCTCAGGTGAAGACATGTTTCAGTGATCACTGACGGAACCACCGACAGGTTAATTAAAGATTAAAACGAGTTTTACGAAGAACTCAGCTGCAGCGGTTCCGGCAGCTCCCGCTTTGTGTCGCGACGTTCAGCTCCGACAGCGGACGTCCGTGAGCGTTGGTTCCGCTTTAGAAAGAATACTTCATTAAAAACGTGCGTTAAACCTGAATAATGCGAACATACATCTACAGTCTGATCCTAATGTACTTGATCTATGTTATAAGTGTGACAGTTACAACATTAGATTTGGATATGCAAAAACTGAGTGTCAGGAATGTCAGGTGAATTTCCCCTTGTGAATTAATAAAGTAATTTGTATTCGTAACTTTGTTGCACAGGGTTTAGTGCATAATAAATGAGACCTCTCCTCCAAAATAAATAAGTAAAAATAAGTTGTGAAGAGATTCAGTGATAATCTCTCAGATCACAACTTCCCCTGTACCTCTTTGTCCTAAGTTATGTATTTTGGACATTTATCCAGATGACTGTACTTTGTCCTGTAAGGAAAGACAAATGGTTGACCTCTGTTTACTGCAGGCCAAACGCTGTGTTGCATTGTGTTGGAAGAATGTTGGTCGCCCGTCTTTTAACCACCGGATAAATAACTTAATATCAAGTTTGGCTCTTGAGAAACTGACCTGTATTGTTATTATTTTATTATTATTTTACAACATTTGGAAGTTATTTCTGGAACTGTTGAGGAGAATGATGAAAATATCCAATTTGTTGTTGGGATGAACGTTGTGACCTAATATTCAGTTCGCAGTTTAATTATTAATGTTATTTATTTATTTTTTGCTTTCTACATTTATTTAATTATTCATTTATTTTTGTCCTTTTTAGTATTATTACTATTTTAATTATTATTTTCATTACTGCCATATGTTTAGGATGTTTCAATTGTTGGATGTTGTTGTATTCACATAAAGAAACCCCAATAAATATATCTGTTAAAGCAAAAAGCTAAATGTTTGTCAGAACATGAAGAACAATGTCCTGATGCACTCGGCTAAAAGTTGATTTGATTTAAAAAATGATTTAAGAGAGACACCTGCTGTGCAAATCTTATGTTGACTTATGTTCTAGTTATTACACTATACTGACAACTAAAGGGGAAATGTCATCTATGATTCTGAGTACAATGATCTCCTGTTCTAGCAGCCAGCGCAGCATTGTGTCCTCTGCGATCTCCTGCCTACAGTTTAGTGAACTGTACATGAACTGTCTTTCTTTTATTATGTCTTATATCAAACTCATGATCCACCTTTGGAAAGGACCCCAGAACCCGGTCCTTGGCTTCTTTGTCTTGTCCACATATAAAAATGCTGATGAGGATGCGCTCCTCACAGGTTCCTTCTAGACTGCTTTGACACTCTGTTCTGGTCCTCTTTCATGAAAGCAGTAATAAACCTACCAAAGTCTCACAGTCTCTTTATTGTCTTCCACCACAACAACATGACCACTATATAATAAACACAGGTGTTACTAATGTTACCGATTAAGGCTCCGTTCCATTCAGGTCACACAGAGTCAGGCTGCTGCTGTGGTGGTACGCCTGTGTTTATTATTTCATGTCTACATGGCTGCTGTTTATCTAAGTGTGAGAAGCTGTGTGTATAATGTGTTCCAAGAACGATACTAAGATTTCTTTGTGTGTAATGTTCAGGTGTGTACGACAGGTGGAGCGTGTAAATACAACAGACACTTCAACTGTTAAAGCTGTCTTTAAGCTTTTCACCTTCTCTGTAACCATCAAAGTGTTGTTGTGTTCTAGAAGTCTGTAATCTCAGTTATTCTTATATATTTTTTAAATAATGTTTGTTATGCACCAACAACACCAAGACAAATTCCTTGAATGTGAAACCTACTTGGCAATAAACCTGATCCTGATTCTTCTGGATCTGTCTGTCTATCTATCTGTCTATCTATCTTTTTTCCTGGCCTGCAGCTGTTGCAGGTTGGTATTTATCTTCATGTTTATCTTGTTTTACAGTGTGTACATACAGTCTGTGCACAGATTCAGCATACCTGTATTCTTTGTTTCAGTCTGTTGTGTGGCCACAGTCCTTTTCCCCACAGACAGGTCCGTCTGACAGCCGACCTCTCTGCTGGCTGTCTGCAGCCTGCCACACTGACACACCTGTAGTGAGTCAAACACAGTGACACGTGTGAACATTATTCACCTGTGCAGACAGTCAGAGCTGAGCAGCTGCTGGTTTCAAAAGCATAACAGAGTTAGTGTAATTAAAGCATGGGCACGCAGGGTGGTTTACATTTGGCGGGGCAGCAGGGTGCAGCCCGGGCAGGGAGATGGTCGGGGCAGCAGGGTGCAGCCCGGGCAGGGAGACGGTCGGCGCGGCCCCGGTCACCAGCAGCAGCGGGTTGTCGGTGAATCCGAGCAGCCTCCGCTGGAAGTTGGTGAAGCTCTCCGGGGTGAAGTGGTCGCTGCAGAGCCGGGTGTTGGTGGTGATCTTCAGCTCCCGGTCACCGTGACCCACCACGAAGTCCACCCACCTCCGCTTCAGCTGCTCGTCCCGGGGGAACTTGAACAGAGTGACCGAGCTGCTCTGCAGGTTACGGCAGCCCGGGAAGACGCACTTACGGGAGGACGGCATGGCGACGGACAGGTGCGCACACCGCGCGCACAGCTCGCGCACAGCTCGGTGTGTCCGGTGCCTCACGTCATGTTTCTTCAGTTACACAAATCTGAGTCTCTTCACACCACACACACCGCGTTGTTTACTTCCGCTCAGTGTCACGCTGTTCAGCTCCGACAACGAAGGTTCCGGAGCTTTTTTGTTCCGCTTTCAGCGACAAAAACTGAAGTTCATCAGCAAATTAATAAAATGAGCAAATATCAGACACACACACACACACACACACACACACATTTGTGTTTGTACATACCGGCATAGACATAGAATAGAATAGAATAGAAATACTTTATTAATCCCCGCAGGATTAATAAAGTATTTAAAGTTGTTTTTTGTTACAGCAGCTCCCAAACGGTAAGACATGTTATATATGTTATAAATAGTACAGTTTAAATTTGATATATCTATCTTTGCATAGATATATATGGACATGTGTATCTATCCATAGACATCTGTAAACTGGGTGATAGAGCAGCAGGTGGAGGAATAAATATGTTTTCTACAGACGGTTGAGGCAGGTGGATGTGACAGTATATACATATCTATGTACAGCAGACTAAATGTAAACAGTGGATAAATAAATGAGTTATAATGAGCGGGTATTGCACAGAGTTACAGGGTAATATGACAGATATCAGCTGTGTACAAATACCTCGGTTCATACTGTAAATTAATTACTATTTTATAAACTGCTACCGCCCCCGTGTTCGTTAATGCGCAGATAATTATTATAAGTATTATTTTCTAAAGAATTATTCAGATCTTTAACTGTCGTTTTTATTCATAAAGAAAGTCGGTACATAACAAACAAGACAGAGGAGTTTATAACATCAGCATCATCACGTGATTTACCTGTTTAAATAATATAATAACAAACTTAAAGTCATTAAAGTTCAATAAATGTAAAATTAAACGTAAACTACAAAAAAAAAACTACAACTCCCAGAGACAGTCCGGACAAAACGTCACCGGAAGTTAGACATGTTGGTATAAAAGCATTTCCGTGTCCGGTGCGCGTCCTTTCCTGTCTACGGCCTAGTGAAGATGGCGGTGCAGATCTCCAAGAAGAGGAAGGTTAGAAACTTTAACGCGTTTCTCCCGCGCAGGCGGCGCCTCTCCGGTAAAATGACGCCGTGTCGGTGAGGACACACACGGTCCGTGTCCTCTCCGGTGTTAGTCGAGCCGGTCCGCCTCTTGTCCGCGGAGGATTGATCCAGATGCTGCCGGCGCTCTGAGAGCAACATGGCTCCTCCGCTTCAGCCGGGCGTGAGCTGCGAACCGAGCCGGGCCGGGCCGAGCCGAGCCGAGCCGGGCAGTTCACCTCTGAGCCGAGCCGAGCCGAGCCGGGCTGTTTGTAACCAGACTTAGCTTTAATGTTTGAAACGTGTCTGAATGTTTCTCTGATGTAGCTCTGAGCTCTGATGTGCGTTAGCTTCACACAGCTAGCCGCTCAGACATCAGAGAGTCTGATTTAATAATTAATAATGTTTAATTAGCGGCTCATTAACATATTTAACGGCTCATTAACATATCAAACGGCTCATTTAAAATGTCTAATGTTAAATAATAATTAACAGCAGCATTTTATTTGACATGAATGAGCCTGAAAACAAACCTGACATGCGGTTACAGCGTTAACGTTACTGCACAGCTTTAAGTTACTTTACTAATAAAGTAACGAATCAGACATGAACATTAATCTGTATTAAATTCAGAGTACTCGTGCTGTTGGTGTATTGTAATGCTGTAATGAGTACTTTACTGTTTGAGGTACTCCACTACATTTATATAATAATAATAATAATAATAATATTTCATAGGCTTTAAACTTTAGAGTGACGCCACAGGTGTTTGAACCCGGTGCAGGTGCGCAGGCTTCAGGATGTCTGTCCTCCCTTCAGTGATGATACGATGACGAGACAGAGCAGGACTCAGTCTGGTTCTGAGGTTGCTGGTTCAGGTCCACGTTCTGTGGTTCTGCTCCAGTTCCTCAGATCAGGGAGTCTCTTTAAATGAAGACACAGAGGCATTTGTCTGAGAAGGGTCGAAGCAGCACCACTGTGTCTTTACAAAACGTCTTGAAAGTTTAGAAAATGTTGTTTAATCCAGAAACATCAGATTTAAGAGGAGTGGGTTTTCAGGACCTTAAAGGATCGGAGTACCTCCACCTCTGATCAGTACTTAGTAATACTACTTTGATACTTTGTTCCTGTGTGTTCTGACCCGGTTCTCTCTCCTCAGTTCGTCTCAGACGGTATCTTCAAGGCCGAGCTGAACGAGTTCCTGACTCGCGAGCTTGCCGAGGATGGCTACTCCGGTGTGGAGGTGCGTGTGACTCCAACCAGAACTGAGATCATCATCCTGGCTACAAGGTGAGAGTCCAGACTTTACTGTGATAAACAGAACCGGGCTGCACACCGATCGGAGCTCGTCTGTCCACATGTCAACGTTATATTAAACGCTGTGAAGGTCACGGTGTAACCCTGAACGTCCTTAACTGTCTGCAGGACCCAGAATGTTCTGGGAGAGAAGGGCCGTCGGATCAGAGAGCTGACCGCTGTGGTCCAGAAGAGGTTCGGCTTCCCCGAGGGCAGTGTCGAGGTAAAGACACGAAGACGTGAACAACGCTAAAAGAAATCTTCAAATATTAACACGTCATGTTGTTTAATAAATGGCGCGCAGGCTTCAGGATGTCTGTCCTCCCTTCAGTGAAGATACGATGACGAGACAGAGCAGGACTCAGTCTGGTTCTGAGGTTGCTGGTTCAGGTCCACGTTCTGTGGTTCTGCTCCAGTTCCTCAGATCAGGGAGTCTCTCTAAATGAAGACACAGAGGCATTTGTCTGAGAAGGGTCAAAGCAAACCAAAACATTTCTCTTGAAGCTGAGCGTATCAGGAGACATGAACGTCCTGACAGCAGCAGCGTCCGGACGTTCATGTCTCTGCCTTTAATCCAGCGTAAAGAAAACTCACGGTACTGTGATTGTGACGTGGCAGCTTGTCTGACTGAGCTCTCCTCTCTCCGTTAGCTGTATGCTGAGAAAGTTGCCACTCGTGGTCTGTGTGCCATCGCTCAGGCTGAGTCTCTGCGCTACAAGCTGCTGGGAGGCCTGGCTGTGCGTAGGTAAGCAAAGAATTAATATGATCTGTGGCACGATGATGAAACAAGTGTCAGCGTGTTCACTGCATGCTGCTGTTTCATTTTTAGTCTTTATTCTGTGAATCATTGATCAGATGAGTTTATAGTGAAGTTGTAAGAGTTCTGCTTTAGATTGAAACAACACGTCAGAGCTGAGGCTCTTACAAGACATCAGGACTTATTGAGCTGCTTGTATTTGTCCTGTGAAGCAGGAGTGATGGTGAACTGATGTTTAAAGTGTGGAAATATGATTTAGTATCAATATATTCTAATAAACACACCTGACAGATAATCTGAAGCTGCATGTAAGAATCCTCGCTTGCTGTCAGCGTCTCAGTTTGTTGTCCCTTCAGTGAAGATACGATGACGAGTCGGAGCAGGACTCAGTCTGGTTCTGAGGTTACTGGTTCAGGTCCACGTTCTGTGGTTCTGCTCCAGTTCCTCAGATCAGGGAGTCTTTTCAGTTGAAGACATCGAGGCATTTGTCTGAGAAGGGTCGAAGCAGCCAAACACGCTGACTGCAAAGTAACAGACTACAAAGAAAGCTGCTCACACTGAGCTCATTTTAGTATAATTAGAGACAGATGAACTGAAGTTAAATACAGATATTCAAACTTTTTTAAAATCCTGATGAAGTAACAGCAAACTCTGCATAGTTAACGCTGTTCTTCCCTCCCATGTTTCAGGGCATGCTACGGCGTTCTGAGGTTCATCATGGAGAGCGGTGCTAAGGGCTGCGAGGTGGTGGTGTCCGGCAAGCTGAGGGGTCAGAGAGCCAAGTCCATGAAGTTTGTGGACGGCCTGATGATTCACAGCGGAGACCCCGTCAACTACTACGTCGACACAGCCGTCCGTCACGTCCTGCTGAGGCAGGGTGAGTACAGCCCGACCCGACAGAACACGTCAGGTTCCTGTTGCTGAAGCTTCACCAGCACTAACACGCTGATGTTTCCTCAGGTGTGCTGGGCATCAAGGTGAAGATCATGCTGCCCTGGGACTCCAGCGGTAAGATCGGCCCCAAGAAGCCCCTGCCCGACCACGTCAGCATCGTGGAGCCCAAGGAGGAGACCCTGCCCACCACACCCATTTCTGAGCAGAAGGGGGCCAAGCCAGAGGTGCCCGTCATGCCCCAGGGAACACCTGTACCCACCGCATAAGAGGGTAAGACGGCGGGGTCACACCAGCTGCAGCAGGCTGGGTTTATTACATCATCAGTTACCTGGAAAACATTGATCGCTGTAATTCAAACATGCTGCGGGCCTGGATCAGAACATGTTGGTGCTATTAGGACAAATGAATCTGAAGATATCATCAAATAAAGCAGACAAACAATGTTACCTGTAGTCTCAGTGTTTTGTCCCTTCAGTGAAGATACGATGACGAGTCGGAGCAGGACTCAGTCTGGTTCTGAGGTTGCTGGTTCAGGTCCACGTTCTGTGGTTCTGCTCCAGTTCCTCAGATCAGGGAGTCTCTTTAAATGAAGACACAGAGGCATTTGTCTGAGAAGGGTCGAAGCAACACACACACACACACACACGGGTCAAAGATCTGCTGACCAGAACAAATGAAGCTCAGTTCTGTCCAATCTGAATCAACTCGTCCTGTCACAGAATGTTCTTCAGTTTAAATCTTAAATGAAATATTCATCTATAGTGAGTGACGGTAAAACATAAAACGAGCTGAATGTTTTACAAAGTTGATTTTCTCTAAATATTTATTTGACGCTGCATCATGTGAACTCTTTAATACAGAGCGAAGCTGTGGCCTCGTCCTTGAATTAGTTTTTAGCTCAGCTTGTTTTTTAAAGTGTAAACATGAATGACTTAAAGTTGTGAATGTTTGTTTTTAATTAATTGTTTTTGTCTCTTTCAGGTCTTCAAGCGTCACCAGATGAAGAGAGACTCTGACTTTTGTGTACAAAAACAATAAAATCTGGAAAATACTCAGCATGTTGTCGTCACTGTCTGTAAAAAAGTAGCTCTGTTTAGATTCATGAATGAGAGCAGCAGCAGCTCAGTGTTTTATAGAGGTTCTGTCTGCTGGAGGCACTCAGGTACTTTATAAAAGATGCACACTCTTCTCTTCACCTGTGAAACCTGTTTACAGTCTGAAGAAACGTCTTCAAACTGTTATGTAAGAGTCTTCGTGTCCTTTTTGTTTGCCCTGAACCCAAGTGACTCACACCTGAACATAATCTGCACTCAAAGAGTGAAAGACTGGTGTGGTCACGTGGTGCCTACCTGTCTGTCCAGAGCAGGTGAGATGTCTCACTCTGCTTCATGTCCTGGGACCTGAAGCTGCACGTGCAGCAGGATGGAAGCACCTCAAACATTAAAATGAGAAATACACAGAACAATCAGTGTTTTCAGGTGTGTTTCTATTTAACATCATTGTGATTATAAGAAGACTAGAAAAAAGGTGAGAGGTTTTCCCGCGGAGTGACTCCTCTTCTCACCACTAAAAGCTCCAGGTCCGGGTTAGGCCACGCCCCCCGCCTCACCTGTTGAGCCGTGTAAAAAAACTTCCGTTCTCACCTGAACAAACGCTGGAGTCAAGATGAGTCTGCCGGACTACAAATCACCTGGAAAACCGTCTTCAGCCGCTCACCCGGTAAGAAAAACTGTTACCGTCACAGCTACACCCAACACTACACCCAGCTCTACACCTGTCACCTGTGAGCTCTCTGCACAGGTGCAGGCAGCGCTGAGGGGTGAAGGGGAGGCGGTGAATGAGCTCAGTATTCACTGCAGGTATTTTCTTCTTTCATTCAGCCTGAAACGAACTGTGTGTGTGTGTGTGTCAGGAATCTGAATCCAGTTCATTAAAGTTTTTGCCTCGGACGATGATCAGCTCCTCAGAGGGAAATGTAGATTTGAATCCACTAAATGAAATGCAGAGTTGTAGTTTTTGTGCTGCCCTCAGTGAAAACAGTGAAAAGTACTTCAATATGTACTAACTACTTTCCACCACTGCATGTAAAGGTGTAACTTAGAGCTGAGTCCATGTTGTGGTGCTGATGGAGCCGACACTGATAAACATGATGTTACTTTGTAGTTTATAGATTATTGTTTGTGTTTTGCTCATTCAGTGTTCAGCTGTCATGAAGCCTGATGGTTCAGATTTAGTTGACACTGTCAGAGAGGTCAGTGTGTGTGTGTGTTGTTGTGCAGGAGTGTGTTTCTAATATTGAAACACCTCTCCAGTTTAACACTACTGCAAACTACAACCTCAGTAACTTGGTTAAAAGGTCCCTGCTGCTGGAACTGGAGTTTAACTGGAGCTTAACTGGAGCTTAACTGGAGTTTAACTGGAGCTTAACTGGAGTTTAACTGGAGTTTAACTGGAGTTTAACTGGAGTTTAACTGGAGCTTAACTGGAGTTTAACTGGAGCTTCAGTACTGACAGACATCACAGACGGTCGAGGCATGTGGTCTTATCAGCCTGAGCAAATCAATGTGTCAGTGACTCACACTGACGCCCTTCCTGGTGTCCCAGTCACTGAGCACACAGTGTGTGTGTGTGTGTGTGTGTGTGTGTTAAAGTCATTTAATATGTCATGTTCTGTTTGTTTTCTACATCACGTTTGCTCATTTTGTCTGAAATAAAGTTGAGATGTGAGTTTGAACATCATCTCCTCTCTTCTTTCTTCTTTCGATGTTCGATGATAAACTATTAATTAAACATTAGAAGACGTCAGTTTGGGATTTGGAATCACATTTTTGCATTTCTTACTATTGTTCTGATGAAGACAAAAATAAATTAAGAAAATAACTGGGCAAGAAAACAATTATTAGCTGCAGCCTGAATTTAATTTAATTACCACTTCACAATCATCACAAGCAACAGCTAACTAATTATTTTCCATGAGTAGTTTGGTTTATAGAGCACTTTAGAAACAAGACACGAAGTTTGATTCCCTTCATGTTCAAATAAAGTATCATGTTGTCAGGTACGGTCACATCTTCTGCAGGACGTGTTGAAGGTAAACAGATGAAATGAATTCATCGTCTCTGTCCTCAGCAGTCTCCAGTCGTGCAGTTAAATGTCGGCGGTCACCTGTTCAGCACCTCTCTGAGCACGCTCAGGAAACACCCCGACTCCAAGCTGGCTGAGATGTTCAGCGGACAGCCCAAACTTCACCAGCACTTCATCGACCGCGATGGTTCACACTTTGGAGCCATCCTCGACTTCCTGAGGTCAGACTGGCTGCCCACAGAGAACATCCAGGAGGTTTGTGATGACAGTGTGATGTGATTTATTAACAGTGTTACCACAGAGTGCTGTATGAACGTGTGTGTGTGTGTGTGTGCAGGTTTACAGGGAGGCCGTGTACTACAACATCAAACCACTCATCAAACGTTTGGAGGAAACTCCTCAGATGTTTGGAGAGCTGGTGGGAAGGCAGCAGTTCCTCTCCAGAGTCCCACACTACAAAGAAAACATCGAGGTGAGCGGCACTCAACATGAAAACATAAACTAAATAAAGAATATAATGAAATGTAGCTATGAGTTCAGAGCCAGCTCTCATCGTGTTTCTCCTCTCCTGTTGACAGAAGTCGCATATTACCCAGAAACATCTTCCTCTGTTTAATTACAAACTCGCATGACAGCTCGACGTTTGCATCAATGACCTGAGGCTGTTACCTGAACTCACCTTTATTTCACTGCAAAACTGAAACAGTTCTCATGTACCGTAACTTTACATTAAACGTTGGCTGTTGACACAAAACTACGCTCATCTTAATCAACAGTTAGCTTCTGCTGAATAAAATCAGCTGTGTGTGAGTCTGATCTGTTACATTCAGTTCATGTTCATGCATTAACTTTGGAGCTTCTAATGTCTGAGTTGTTTTAATGACGTTTTGCTGTGCAGACTGTGTTGACCGTCTGGACGTGGGTTCATTTTGTGTCAGGTTGATTTTACAGTCAGTCCTACAGCAACAGATGAGGATGGGTGCATGCAACATGACTGACTCTCACAACAACTTTATTTACACAACACCTTTTAAAAAAACAGAGTTTACAAAGAGCTTCACAGAGCAGCAGACCTGACACACAGGTTAAGATCAAGACAAGTAAAATATAAAACAAAATGAACGTCTCAGAAAAATCTACTGAAGCTTTGAGGTAAAAGAACAGCACAACATGTGAGCATAAAAGGAAGATGCTGACATTAAAGATCTGATAATAGAAATGTTAAATGACTGAACATGCAGTCATGGATGCAGCTCTCGATCACACTGTCACTTTTCTTCCAGGTGCTGATTCGTATCGCCCGGGCCGAGGCCATCGCCGCCCGCTGCTCCACCATCATGATCTGCGTGCTGCGGACAGAGGAGGATTTGGGTTTCTATGACAACGCCATCAGTAGCCTGGAGGCGGATAAAGAGTCCGTGGTGACGTTCGGACCCTGGAAGGCCGTCCCGTCCGTTAAAGACCTGCTGGACTGTGTGAAGACGGACATCGAGAGTCAGGGCTACACGGTGAGCATCCAGCCTCACGTCACGGAGAAGAGCTTCCTGTCCAGGAGCTACGACTACTTCTACAAACTGACGTTCACCTGGTGGTGATGAGACGGACAGACAGCTGTACAGACTGTTTCTACTAATAACTCAGTTTTTCTTTTAATATTTGACACAAGAGGTCAGCAGAGCATCTGAATATCTGTGTATATATGACGCAGTTCAAAGGTACAGTGATGGGTCCACGTCACGTATTTATGTGTTCTTACTTTGTCTTCCAATTAGTTTAGGTGTCAGTGAACAACAAGCACACCTGAACAATATGATGCAACATAAATCAACACTTTTACTTTTGAGTTTTTTCCTGTTAGATTTGCTGACGTTGACCAGACGTTTGTATAACGTTCGACATGAAATCTTTCACACTTCTGTATTGTTTATCGAGGGGAATTCAGTCACTTAAGAAAACACTGCGTCATACACACAACACTGGGAAATCCACAACCCAGATTCAAAGAAAAAAGGTCATAAAATGAGCGAGCATGGCAGCAGAAAGTGGAGCAACGTCCTCAGAGTTCACCACATACAGGGCAGGCTACCTGAACGCTGTACCCTCGAGTCACAGAACTTCCTGTGAGACCGAGGTGTGAAATAAACAGAACCAAAGTCTGATTTGACAACATGTGCAGCTCTCTCTTAAAAACTGAACTAGTTCATATTCATTTCTTTTTTTTCTTAATGAGCTGCTTCATAAAGTTTGATTTGTTGGAGGAGCTCTGTAGATGTTGGCTCGTGGTCTTGTGGTTAAACTCCGACCTGTCCTCTCTGTAGCCACATTGGTGTCAGGGTTCCTCTCAGTACAGACTGTCCCACAGACTTTTTGAACTGTTTCTCAGCCACTTTCATCAGTGTGGATGCCGAATCAGCGTCCATGTTCTTTAAATCTTTATTATTCTTCCACCTCGTTCTTTTGGCACCTAACTACTCCTACGTACTTTGTCCTACAGAAACCATTCACCACAACGTTCAGCTCATTTAGGACATGATGGTTATTATTTTACTCATTCATACTTTTTAAAATTTTACATGACCAAACCTTCAACACTTTCAACTTTCACTATTCCCACATACTTTTAGCTATAGACGTCATTCAGACTTTAAACTGTACACAAGACTTTGTACTGTTAAACTTGTATTCGACTTTTTAAAATCTTTTGGTTTTTGAATTATTACAGTTTAACTTTGAAGCTTTTGCATCAGGCATTTCAGCAGAAAGCGTCCACACATCCAGTTTTCTGATTTCTTTGACTCTCCTGCAGTTGGTCTCTAAAATCTCTTTTTACCGAGACTCATCTTGAGTACTAAAATCTCAGTAACTACCATTCATGTTCATGAAAAATTAAAGGCATTCCTACCATCCTCAGATATTATTTATGATGTGTATGATGAATAATCAGCATTGTGAGAATGTTTGCACGCTGACACTTGCTGTCTGTTTTCAGCCTCAGACTGACTGACTCGACAGACTCGAGTTTTTCATTGTTTTGTCGATGATGTATTTTTTCACACTCGGTCTGTGTTGATGCTCTTCAGACTCCTGAAGAATAAAATAAAATAGTTTGGGAAGATTTGAAAGTAACAATAATAATAAGAATAAAAAATCAGGCCAAAGACTTTTCACACCTGTCTTCCTTTTTTCAAAGAAACAGGACGCGTGGACATCGAGGCAGTATTTTAACCACAATGTGACAGAATCAAACTTCCTCCTCGAACAACCACGGGGAGAAGAAATGCACAGTGTTGCATTTCACACCTTTTATTACATAAAGAGAGAAAGGTGAAAGCCACGTGGGTGGAGGCTTTAGTTTTTCTTTGAAATGAAAATGTGCTTTCTCATCACTATTTTCATTTATTCTGTTGCATCTTCATAATTACACGTTAAAATAGTTTTTGGCATCTTTATTGGATACAGAGATGATCATTATACTTCATAGTTGGAGCTTCAACCCTCTGCTGTAGGTTATTAAACACAATATTGAAACAATAACATCCAGTAATAAAGTCATCAGGTCAATAAAACTATTAAATCTGAGCATTTAATAATTCTGTTTGATTAGAAATGTGTCAGCAGGATAAAATCACTTCAGTCTGTTTAAACTCTCTGAACAATATACAGATCAAATATATCATATGAATTGCATGAGTACATTTTTAAATGAATATTTAAGGTATCAGGTTTTCTAACATGATGTGAGACAAAGAAGAAGCAGTCCACTGTTCAATCTCAGCTCAAGGCTCATTTATGAACTTCTTCCAGCACTTTTAATGATGAGTTTTATCTGCATTCAAAGCTGGTAAGTGATAAGACAACAGTGGTGAAATGCTGATCAAATCATTTGTAATATTTTCGCATTAATCAAACAGCAGATTAAACGTTATCACACACTGTCCTCTAGCAGGATATCATATTTGATGTCTAACTATAATCATGAATACTAAAACTATGTTCAATACAACATGAAGGTGAAGGTTGAAGCGTCCTGTTCCCTTCAGTATAACACAGGAAATGAAGTGAGTGGTCTAAAGAGAGCAGCGGCAGCAGAGAGACGAGCAGAGCTGCCGTGGAGGTGAAAACAGACATGACGGACAGAAAGAACCTGCAGAGAGCTCTGCTGCTCACCTGTCTGCTTCTAACAGGTAACATTATTTCACTCCAGTCAAAGTCTGAGAAGAAGCGCAATCAGGTGAACTTAAAGTATGAAAAGTTGTAAAGTTAGTTTAGTCCAGTGTTTCTTAACTTCAGGCTCAGGTCCAACTTAAATGGTGACAAGATAAATCTAAAGACTTCTGTACAAATCTGTGTCTGATGTTTCAGATTTATTCAATGTTTTTATATTACACACTTTCAGATTATTGGAGTGTTTTTATGTGAAATGTCCAACATGTTTAGCTGAAATTTAGGGAATTAAAAAGCAGCTTAAAATGTGTAAATCCTCTTTGTTACTTGTTATAACTTTTTTTCTATTTGGTCAAAGAGTCAGAAGTTTATTTCTTTTGTCATAGCTCGTACAAATCATATGATCTGTCATCGTGAATATGTCCAGCCCTCTGATAAATCTAGACCCACTGACTCTCTTCTCCGGTTTAAAAATGACAATTATGTGATCATGAATCAAACTAGTGGGGTATAAAAATTAAAGCAAACCTCAAGTGATGAAATAAATGAGTTTCTCATTCCTCGTGTTGGCTTTAGCTCAAGACTTTTTTACTTCTTAAAGATCATTTAAATGAAACTTTCACTGTTTGACTGAACGGCTCATAAATCTCACAGAGGATTGGGAACCGGTGCTGCGCTGTCCAAACACTGGTCGTCTTCTGGTGATGAGTCTGGCTGGGATTTCATTTAAATTTGAGTTTGTCTTTCCAGGTGTCAGGTGTGAAAAAGAGGCAGTGTTTTTGTACCACAGACTCGGAGAGGACGCCGTCCTGCCATGCACCAAACTGAGTTCCTCAAACTGCTCCCTCGTCACCTGGACCTCCTACAAAGGAGGCACGGTGGAGTACACCGAGGAGGTCAGCCGAGGGAAGGTGAAGGCGGACTCAGACAAAGCCACCCGTATGTCCCTCACGTCCAGCTGTGACCTCAGCCTCCGTGACCTCAGGGAGAGCGACGCCAACTCCTATGCCTGCCTGAGCCAAGAAGGCATCAACACTGAGGTTTACCTCTCCGTCCTCACCATCACTTCACCCTCCACCATCACTGACCTGCAGCCTGGAAGAAACCTCACCCTGAACTGTGTCCTGTTCACTTTCTACGACGCTGGCAACTGCAAGTCGTTCTCCAGCAGCTTCAACCTCGGATGGGTGGCCGAGGATGGCAGCAGGCTGCACAAAGACAGCAGGTCTAACTTTAAAGTGTGTGTGGGATTAAGTCAAAATAAATGTGTGTGTGTGTGTGTGTTCACCTTAATGATGGAACAAATGTAAACAGAAACAAAGTTTTATGGGCAAACTATTAAACTTAAATATTAAATTAAAAATAGCACAAAAGAAAACTCATCAAATGTTGAGACATTTTATTGTTTTTGTAAGATTATTTGTCCATTTTGAATTTTACCACTTTGTTTCAACACGTGTTGAGTCCTCATCCTAAAACTACTGAACAGTCAAATCAGAATATATAAAAGATGTTCAATGTATTCAACTTCTGATGAATGACAGGTGTGTGTTATTTCTCAGGTACCAGCTGACTGTTTACAATCACTGCAACATCACCCTGGTCACAAAGCTCCGGCGGGAAGACAACAACAGGAGGTGGAGGTGTCAGGTGAACACCAGAGAAAACAACACGGTGGTGTTTCTGGACCTCATGTCTGCCTTTCTGTTCGAAGATCCTCCACCTGTCCCTACTGCAGGTTGTTCAGATTGTTCAGGTTGTTCTTACCTGCCCATCAGCCGCATCGTGCTCTGCGTGGCCCTGCCGGTCATGGTGCTCATCGTGGGATTCTTCACGTGGAAAGCAGACCGCAAGAGGGCCAAAACATCTGCAGCTGGCATCGAGCTCTGAGAAGTCAGCTGATTGTTGATCACTGTGTCTGTTCTCGTGTTATTTCTGGCTTTGAGAAGAGTTTCTCTACTTTTTGATTTAAGAATTTATCAGACCACAAATATATTTGATTTGGGGTCACATGGAGTTTGTATCAGATACTGTATTTTTATCAGGAGTTTCAAACATAAACTGGAAAGATCAGAACAGAACAAAGAGTTGAAGTAGTTTAATGCCAAATTAGTTTTAATTAGTTGAATTTGTGCACAAACAGATCATTCTTGGCAACGCGCCTAAAGTTTGTAGATGTTCCTCATGTGTGACTATTTTAACTGGTTTTTTTTTATTTATATTTTTGGCATTTCACATCTGAATATCAAATTATTCCAAGTCTCAACTAAAATGATCATCTACACTTCACAGCAGCAGTTATAGAGGAACTAAGCTAACCTCAATATTTACAAGCCTCCACACACTGAAGCTCCAGCTGCACTGGACGTAACTGACCTGCTGCCTTTTAACCACTTTTCTTTCCTTTGAGTGAAGGTTTAATTTGGGCTGAGCTGTGTTGTGTTATCATGATCTTACTTATTAATTTGAAAAAGATTGTGAACTTTATTAATAAACATGGCTGTGTTACATGAAACATAAATAAATCAGTCAAAAAAGTTTCTTGGTATGTGTATTTATTTTTGTTATATTGTCATTAACTTTTCCACAGTGTTTTAACACTGCGTATAAAATCAAACCAAATTAAGTATAAATATAATAACTGGACAGAAACACTGAAATCACTTAGTGAATAAACGTTTCACTATTTTATGACATTTTATAGATTAAACACTATAATACAGACTGATGAATAATAAAACGTTTGGTTGCGTCTTAATATAGTTTAATTAAAACTATAAAATATATATTTTTGACTGAACTTTATTATAATTACATGAGGACCATAGACCTGATCACAGTTATTATTATTGTAGCTCTTTAGTTAAAGTCACAGAAAAAGTCAATTTAAAGACTTTTGTCTTTAATTTACAAAACGCGTTTTTCTTTTGGTGCCGTAGCTACGGGTGCGTTAAAGGACAGTCTGTGTTGAGCGCTTAGCTCGTCAGCTGACTTCGTCTTCACCTGACAATGGCAGCTCACCTGAAGAAGAGAGTCTACGAGGAGTTCTCCAGAGTTGTTCAGGTGAGTGGGAAAAGAAAACAGGAAACATGAGAAATGTCCGCGAGAGCGACCCCGTAGATGACTTAGCACGTTAGCTCATGCTAATGCTAAAGCGGCTAACGGGCCGGCTCGGCTCGGCCGGCCCGGCCCGGCCCGGCCGCGCTCGGCTCGTGGTCGGCGTCTTTGTTACCGAATAAATGGACCGTTTACCGGGGGGCCCA
>NC_040017.1:27510711-27532930 GCF_000972845.2 Larimichthys crocea
ATTTGTGCACAAACAGATCATTCTTGGCAACGTGCCTAAAGTTTGTTCCTCATGTGTGACTATTTTAACTGTTTTTTTTTTTTATTTATATTTTTGGCATTTCACATCTGAATATCAAATTATTCCAAGTCTCAACTAAAATGATCATCTATACTTCACAGCAGCAGTTATTACTGTAGGAGGAACAGACAGAACAGCTGACCTTAATATTTACAAGCCTCCACACACAGAAGCTCCAGCTACACTGGACATAACTGACCTGCTGCCTTTTAACCACTTTTCTTCCCTGTGTTGTGTTATCATGATCTTACTTATTAATTTGAAAAAGGATTTGTGAACTTTATTAATAAACATGGCTGTGTTACATGAACTAAATGAAATAAATCAGTCACAAAAAGTTTCTTGGTATGTGTATTTATTTGTGTTATATTTGTACATTTAACTTTAATCCACTGTGTTTTAACACTGCGTTATAAAATCAACCAAATTAAGTATAATATATAATAACTGGAACAGAAACACTACTTTCATTACTGATTCATTTTTTGGCGCCTCTCCAACGTGAGGAATAACTGAATAAACATGTTTCACTATTTTATGACATTTGATAAACTAAACACTCAGACTAATGAATAATAAATAAGTTGTTGGTCGCCGTCTTAATAACAATTTAATTAAAACAATTTAAAATATATATCTTTGACTGAACTATTATTATAATTACATATGAGGATCACAGATCACAGTTATTATGATTTAGTCATCTTTAGTTAAATGTCACAGAAAAAGTCAATTCAAAGACTTTTTGTCTTATAATTTACAAAACGCGTTTTTCTTTTGGTGCCGTAGCTACGGGTAGCGTTAAAGGACAGTCTTGTGTTGAGCGCTTAGCTCGTCAGCTGACTTCGTCTTCACCTGGACATGGCAGCTCACCTGAAGAAGAGAGTCTACGAGGAGTTCTCCAGAGTCGTTCAGGTGAGGTGGAAAAACAGAAACACGAAACATGAGAAATGTCCGCGAGAGCGACCCGTAGATACCTTAGCACGTTAGCTCATGCTAATGCTAAAGCGGCTAACGGGCCCGGCCCGGCTCGGCTCGGCCCGGCTCGGCGTCTTTGTACCGAATAAATGGACCGTTTACCGGCAGGTGTGAGTTTGTCCGCTGGCTGCTGTTAATGTGAACAAAGTAACGTGAAGTGCAGGTAACGACGTTACTGTAACTGTTAGCACACACCTGTTATTAATATGAATACATCCTGAACACCTGACACACAAACACCTCATCACACCTGAGTTCTACTGCACCGTGTCCTCACCTGTTGAAGGCACACCTGTGATTACACCCAGGGACGGACACTGTGCATTTACTGACTGTATACAGTCAGCAAGATTAAAAATAAAGGCATTTTTATTTAACTTTTACTGCCCAGAACACGTAGAAACAAAGAATTCATTTCATTATTATATTTATAATATATATACACTCAGTGATGGTGGTTTAATCATTTTATATTGGTGTTTACCTATTTTTGGGTTTTGTTTTGTAATACAAAGTCAGGGATATATTATATTTATCTATAAGAATCAGGTTTATCTAAACAAGCTGCATGAAGCTTGTTATTGTATTACTCATTATTTAAAGAGTTTATAAGTTCTTCTTCTTTCAAATATGTATTTCTATGTTTAAATGTTTCTTTCAAATATGTATTTCTATGTTTAAATGTTTTGCCTTATTTTTAATTTTTGTTTGCATATTCAAAATAAACACTTCAATCAATCAATCAATCAATCACTGCTGCAGATGCTGTGAGGAGGTCAAAGAATATGAAATAAGTAAACACGATGAAGGACAGTCTGATAAATGAATGAATGAATGAATAAATAAATATGGATAAATTGAGCGACACAGATGTACAGCAGCAACAAAACAATAACTAACTCTAAACTTTAATGGAGATATGAGAGTTACTGTTGTGGAGAGCTTGCTGAAGTCAAAGGTCAAAGGTCAGGAGTTCAGAAAGTGTTCAGGAGCCTCTGATGTCTTATGCTGTATTATTTATTGACGCTTGGCCAAGGAGAATTAGAGACACTCTCAAAGTTCATCAGAAGTGCCTGAGTCGGTCTCACATTCTGCCCAACTCATCCTGGTGGATCGACTTTAAACCCCAAGATAACAGCACAAATACTACACGCCCAGAATTAGTCACAGAGAATGTCTTTACCCATGGAGGTGTTATTGTCAGCATATTCTAGTCTGGAGACACAGATGTCTGTTTACGCAGATTGGACCGTCAACAACAAGCTATCTATTATGTCTATGAAGGCAGCAACAGGTCTCTGTGACCCTGGACACCACAGTGTTGAGATAGACTGGCACCTACTGTTCCCAACCAAAGCCAAACAACTAATACTGCTGAGGACCTCAAGGCCCACACGGGACCTCAAGGCCCACACGGGACCTCAAGGCCCACACGGGACCTCGTGTAACCTCAGGAGAGAAAAGTCCAGAACAGGAATGATGATAATAAAAATAATAGCAGCAGGCTCGACTGATCTGTACGTGAGAACCTAAAGACTGTTTTCTGTCCACAGATTCCTCATGAAGAGGCTCCGGCCAAGAAGTTGCGTCTGTCCAAGCCCAGCAAGTCTGCGGCTCTGCACATCGACCTCTGCAAGGCCACCAACTCCACCGACGCTCTGCAGTACCTGCTGCAGTTCGCACGCAAGCCTGTAGAGACGGAGAGCGTGGAGGGAGTGGTCAGGATCCTGCTGGAGCATTACTACAAGGTAAAGAGCTGCGAGCGGGGATATGTGGGAATAATCTATGATCTACAGAGGGATTCATGAACATCTTTGATGTTGTCCTCCACCAGGAGACAGACAACTCTGTGAGGCTGAAGATCGCCTCTCTGCTGGGTCTGCTGTCCAAAACTCAGGGCTTCAGCCCCGACTGCATCGTGGACGACGCCATCAACACACTCAGCAATGAGAGTAAGACACGCTGACGCGTCTCCACCTTTGATTCTTTCCACTCACCTGATCACACACTCAGCGTGTCACTCTCTGTCCACAGAGTCCCACCAGGTCCTCGCTCAGCTGCTGGACACTCTGCTGGTCATCGGTACACAGCTGCCTGAGAGTCCTGCAGTCAGACAGAGGCTCATCGAGGTGGCCTGCAAGGTGACACACACGCACACACACACACACACAGTTCAAACACATGGCTCATCAGTCAGTCTTTACGGACTGAACAGGACCTCCTGCACAAAGCATCAGACCTCTCGTGTGTTTTGTCTCCTTCCTCTTCTCAGCATCTGTCTGACACGTATTTCATGGTGAGGAACAAATGTCTGCAGCTCCTCGGATGTCTCGGCACGGTGGACTCTCCTCTGACCAAAGACAGCGAAGGACTGGCCACATCATTGGGTTTGTATTAGTTTGTTTTCAATCAAGCATCCTCGATGCTTTTAAATGTACCGGGACGGGTACATCTTTAAAAATATCTGCCGTTACAGTCAGAACTCAAAGATTTGAAGTCACGTCTTGAAAACTCACATCTTCGTGTCACTGTTGTGCTTTGATTTGTTCTCATGGTTCTGTTGCGTCATGTCACGTCACATGTTTCTCCAGGAGGCGTGAGGGACGTCCAGAGTATCATCAGCGACTACTTTGGAGACCAGGACCCCAGAGTCCGCACCGGAGCCATCAAATCCATGGTAGGACACCGCCGACACTAAAATCCAGCCTCGTCCCAGTGATTGTTTCTGTGTCACTCATCTCATTCTGCGTGCTAACGTTTGTTTTCCAGCTGCAGCTGCACGAGAGAGGAATGAAGATCCACGAGATCATTTATGACCAGGTAACACAGCTGACCTGCTTTTTATTGTTTCCTTAAGAAAACACAGTAATGATACAACAACAGACCCAAAACCAAATCAGTAAATCAAATATGTGTGTGTGTGTGTGTGTTTGCAGGCCTGCAGGCTGCTGTCAGATGATTATGAGCAGGTCCGCTCTGCAGCAGTTCAGATGGTTTGGGTGCTCAGCCAGCTGTACCCAGAGAGGTGAGAAGAGCCGAGATGTTCAGAGTGACTTCACTGTTCACAGCGGGAAGGAGGGAAGTTCAAACCGCTCGTGTTAGAAGTGTTCGGTCACAACATGAGTTACATTTGTCATGTTGACATTTTGATTTGGTCAGCTGAACACTAAAAGTCGATGCCTAACTCGACATTCACCGTCCTGTCTGTCCAATCAGCATCGTGCCCATCCCGTCGTCCAATGAGGAGATCCGACTGGTCGATGACGCATTTGGGAAGATCAGTCACATGGTCAGCGATGGCTCCTGGATGGTCCGAGTGCAGGCCGCCAAAACACTGGTGAGGGAACAGGACGACACACATCTACGCACGCACACACACACACACACACACACACACACACACACACACACACACACTGAACTTTAAAGAGTGAAATCTTTTCTCGTGTGTCAGGGCTCCATGCTGCAGGTCAGTCCTCACTTCCTGGAGCAAACTTTGGATAAGAAGCTGATGTCCGATCTCAGGGTGAGTGACTGCAGGTATCTGTTTTTACAGATATGAACTCTGCGAGCACAACAAGACGTTTACCTTCTGCTCGTCCTTTTTCTCTGTGTGCAGAGGAAGCGTACGGCTCATGAACGGGCTAAAGAACTCTTCACCTCTGGAGAGTTTTCCTCAGGCAGGAAGTGGGCCGACGACGCCCCCAAAGAGAAACTGGACACAAACACTGTGAACCTGATCGCCTCGGGGGCCTGCGGCGCCTTCGTCCACGGCCTGGAGGACGAGATGTTTGGTACGTCAAACACTGTCTTTGTAAACAGAGCAAAGCACACATGTGATGTTCAGACACAGCCGATGTTATTCTTTCATATTCTTTCAGAGGTCCGCATCGCGGCGGTGGAGGCGTTGTGTCAGCTCGCCCGCTCGTCTGCCAGCTTCGCCGAGAAGTGTCTGGACTTCCTGGTCGACATGTTCAACGACGAGATCGAGGAAGTGAGGCTGCAGTCCATCCACGTGCTGAGAGAAATCTCTACACACATCACACTCAGAGAGGACCAGCTGGACACCGTGCTGGCTGTGCTGGAGGTACACACACACACACACACACACACACACGTTGGTTACTTGTTATCACATTGATGAAGTCTTTGTCGACCTCCAGGACTCGTCTCGTGACATCAGAGAAGCTCTCCATGAGTTAATCTGTTTCACCAACGTCTCCACCAAAGAGTGTATCCAGCTCGCTCTGCTGGAGCTGCTGAAGAACCTCAACAAGTATCCCACCGACCGCAACTCTGTCTGGAAGTAAGACTTTGTCTGGTGAAGACGTCGTGTTTTGTTTTGTCCTTCGTCGATCTGATGATGTGTTTGTGTTCTTCTCTCCTCTCAGGTGTCTGAAGTTCTTGGGCTCCCGTCACCCGACGCTGGTGTTGCCTCTGGTTCCTGAACTGCTCAGCACACACCCGTACTTCGACACACCAGAGCCTGACATGGACGACCCGGCCTGTATCCTTCACACAGTCTCCACATCACCTGATCCCTCAGAGGCAGACGGACACACGGCTGTTTGACTTGTTCGAACCATGAACTGTTCTTCTCTCTTGACTCTGGTTGCTGATCTCAGACATCGCAGTGCTCGTGTTGGTGTTCAACGCTGCCAAGTCGTGTCCCACCATGCCGGCGCTGTTCTCCGACCACACCTTCAGACACTACGCCTACCTGAGGGACAGCCTGTCGCACCTCGTGCCACCGCTCAGAGTGAGAAATGAAATGACGCAGTCTTCAGAATAAGATCAACAGTCGACTGGGCTAGTGAAGAATAATTAATCATTTCAGCTTGTAACTGCTCAAACATTTAGAGAAAAAAGGCTGTTGTTGCTTACAGTGTGTACACATGCTGTAGCCACATGTAGAAGTTTGATCAGACAGTCATTTTTAGTTCTTCTGTCTTTTTAAACTCCTCAGTTGAGACTTTTTGTGGCTGAAACTGGAAACAGGTTCCTTAAAACCAGGTTCCTTAAAACGTCTCTGAGATCTTAGAAGAGTTCAGTAACAGGCCAAAGCTGCAGTCCTTCAGTATTTTATCAGACCACAGACACACGTCCTTTTACAGTCCATGATAAACTCTCTGTCTGTCCCGTTAACCATCCTCCTGTCTCTTAGTTGCCCGGTAACGGTCTGGACTTGGTGGACTCGCGTTGTGGTTTGGGCTCTGTGGAATCAGCACAGCTCTTCCTTCAGCAGAGTCTGAACAGGATCAGCACCATCCAGAACCTGGAAGCACCCGGAGCCCAGGACCTGCTGGACTTCACCATACGGTACACACACACACACACACACACACCACTTGAGCTGACTCTTGGTATTTTGTGAGGCTGCGTGCAGCGGCTCTGCCACGGAAAGCGCCCCACACACTGTTAGCGCTGCGGTCGAGCGGCAGTTTACGGAGTGATGCAACAAACGGTGTGATTGTTTGTGCTGAGGGCTTCAGCGCTCTTTGACCTGGTTCTGGGACTCGGTGTGATCTACTTTGTGGCTGAGCTGTTGTTGGCGTCAGGCCTTTCCACTCCACAATAAGACACCTTAAAGCTGACCTAGGCAGAAATTTCACAAGTCATCACTGACTCACTCTAAATGTTTGTCTGTGGAGGTGGGCGTGGATTAAATCCCTGAACTCACTGATTTTTGGTCACGTAATGTGTCCAAACGCACGCACGCACGCACGCACGCACGCACACACACACACACACACACACTTAATATTTTAACTGGAGCTAAGTCATCATGCGTCACAGGATGGATTTTTAAAAATCATCGGTGCTCGGACAAAGTTTGAAAGTTGTTTTATGACCTGTTTATCTGAATGTAACTGGTGAAGTTCAGCATCTCATTGGTCGATGTATGTTAATGTCACGGTGTCCTTTCTGTCTGTCTGTGTCTGTCTGTCTGCAGGGACCTGCGCCGGCTTGGTGAGCTGCAGACGGAGCTCGCTGGAGCTGCAGATTTCTGTGCGACATACCTGCGCTGCCAGCTGCTGCTCATGAAGGTAGGAGTGACTGATCTTTCTCTGGGAGGCCTGTGTGTTATTTGCTTTAGTGTGTGTGTGGGGGTGTGTGTGTGGGTGTGTGTGTGGTGTAAAGGTAACATCATCATCAGTCTAAGACGCTCGATGTTTGCTCAGGCTCTGCAGGAGAAGCTGTGGAACATGGCTGTCCCTCTCTGCTTCAAACAAAACGTCACGGCCACGGCGGCAGCTCAGCAGGTCAGCACACACACTCATGTTGGTACCCGTGAGATCATTCACACATAGTTCTGTCTGATTAAATGTTTGTGTGTGTGTGTGTGTGTGTTTGTTTGCAGATCTTAGAGGAAACGTACAAGCTGGAGTTTCTGTACAGCGGTTTGGACAACAGGCAGGTGGCCACCATCCATCACGTCCGCCTGCAGGCCAAAGCTCTGCAGCTCATCCTGACTGCTCGCACCAGGCAGGGGTGAGGACACACACACACACACACACACACACTGATCATACACATGTAAGATTCCATCTGTATGCAGATGTTTCATAGTTGGTCATTTGTCTCCAGGTTGGAGCCGCTCATCAGCAGCTGTGAGAAGTTTCTGCAGGACATCGAGTCTTTTCACAGGTGTGTGTGTGTGTGTGTGTGTGTGTGTGTGTCTTTATATTGTGTGTCCACACACACTCTCCTCTCGCTGTCTTCATCCCATGTTGTCTGTGACCCTCAGGCTGTTTCTGACAGAGCTGCCCCACCTTCAGGACAGTTTTGTGGATAAACTCCTGGAGCTGATGCCCTGGCTGTCGTCCTGTAAACCTGTGGAGCTGGTGAAGATCCTGCAGACGACGCTGAGACAGAGCGGCCTGCTGCAGCTCCGACTTCAGCCTGAGCAGGTGTGATGAGGAAACACGGCGTGCTGACACAAAGATATGTTAACACGTCTTTCAAACACTTTCTTTGTTTTCATCAGATTCATCGAGCGACAGCCACCATCATCGAGCCAACGGGGGAGTCTGACAACCCGCTGAGGTTCACGTCTGGCCTGGTGGTGGCGCTAGACATTGATGCAACACTGGAGCACGTCCAAGACCCGCAGAACACGGTGAAGGTTCAGGTCAGTCTGACGTAATGTTTCTGATATTACCAGATGAGTTCTGTCTGTCTGCTCGCTCACTCTGAACATCAACACCTTCTGTGTGTCAGGTTCTGTATCCAGACGGTCAGAGTCATGTGATCCATCCTAAACCTGGAGACTTCAGAAAGCCTGGACCAGCCAGACACAGACTCATCACACAGGTTTACCTCTCACACACCGCGTGGACAGGTCAGTATAACACACACACACACACACTCCTGATGTTTTCATCTCAGAGGTGTACAGACTTCAACCCTCTCCGTCTTTCTCCTTCAGAGCCGTCTCAGATTGAAGTGCGCCTCCTGCTGGCCTACAGTTCCTCCTCCTCGCCTTCCAAGCTGGGATGGAGCGACAGCATCGACAGCCTTCCGCCGCCGGAAGCCGCCGTAGAGGGCACCATTCCATTCAGCAAACCCGTGAAAGTCTTCATCATGCCCAAACCTACGAGACGCTGACGGAGCTCACAGCGACAGAAAGACTGTCAGTGTTTCAGGACTGACGCAGCTGCTCGCTCGTCGTCGTGTTTCACATTTACAGTCAGCTGTGCAGAAAAGATGCTTTAGCTTCACTTTTATAGTTACAGGAAGCTTTGTTGACTCGATGTGTCACGTGTACGGGAATATTTTTGTATGTACAAATCTAAAGAAACTCGTGACGTTGATGATTCATGTTCTAGTTTTATTTTGTAGCAAACAAGCAAACTCCTGAAAAACATCCGTACATTCATTACCAACACATGATCATAAGAAAACTGTGTCTTCAGTTTGATCAGTTACAAGCAGATCTTCATCCTAAAAACAGCTGAGTCACACTCAGGCCTCATTTATAGATTTAAATGATCTCTGAGCTCGTCAGTAAACGAACTCTGGTCTTTATCTGAAGCATTAAGGCGTCTGTGCTCATGCTGAGAGCTCGAGGAGCCGGCTCTACATTTGGCAAACAGAGGCAGCGATGCACTACAGGCTGCGCCTCGTGTTCTGTGCATCATCTCAGAGAGGCAATGGTGAGATGATCAACAGGTGGAGTGGAAGACACCGCCCACCTTGGCGCCCTGACCAGCCAGCTTGTTGTACTCCGCCACGGCCTTCTCTGTCTGCAGGACTCTGACGTCCACACCTTTCTGCTTCACAAAGTCCAGAGTGGAGGCGGGAACCTGAGACCAGAGATGACATAGTTCACCCTTTATTAGGACGTCCACAGAGTTCTCTAAGTGAATCAGTATGAATTGACCATGATGACATTTCTCTTTAAATCTTGGACTGAGTTCCACCTGCAGAGCCTCGCTCATGCCTCTGCCGATGACCAGCAGGTCGATTCCTTTCCTCAGCACCTCCTCCAGGTCAGCAGGTTGAACTCCTGGACGATGCTGGACAGGAAAAAGATGCGTGAGCGCTGTTGGCATCTCACGACAGGTGTGTGTTCATATGATTCAGTGTGCACTCACATCGGTGCCGGTCTCTCTCCAGTCCCAGGCCCGGCTGCCTCCGGGCCAGACCTTACAGTCTTTGTAGCTGGAGGAGCATCCCTTCACCTTCATGTGGCCCCAGGAGAGCGAGGCGATCTCTGGAGAGCTCATGATCTGCGACACAACCACGTCATTAAATACTGTCACAGCCTCTCACTGACCAAAGACACTTCAGCGTTAGTGGACAACCGGCTCCACGTCTCCTCACACTGTAGTAAACTTCAAATATTCGTCTCATGAAACCTTCAACGGTTTAAAAACTCACAGATCATCTGAGACGAACGTCTGCTGCCAGTTCTGCTGTTATTCATAGGAGCTGACTCTGAGCTATTTCTGTACTGCACAGACTCATGCTACCAAAACAAGAAGAAACTCTGTGTGTGTGTGTGTGTGTGTGTGTGTGTGTGTGTGTGTGTGTGTGTCAGACCTGTTTAACATAATAAACCTCCACAGGTTAAAACTATGAGAAATGGAGCTGCAGTGTGTGGTGAAACCAAGCTGCTCTCACCTGTCTCGATGTCCACAAACGATCACAGCTGATCCTCAACGTCTTCTTCCTCCTGCAGTTAAAGGGAAACACACAAACACACAACACACAACACACGCTTAACCCAGCGCTCAGCACGAGCCACAATCAACACACAAATAAGATTCATGGGTTTGGGAGCCACATGTGACTCAGACACTATGACTAACCTGAACAGTATGAGAACTCTGCTAATGTGAACAAGACAGCAAAGATCATACCAACACAAAACAACCAGGGAGACTAAAAAATAAATAATGAAGATTCACTCTTTTGCAATCAACACGTTTTCTCTTTGAACTCTGACCATCAGTTCAACACAAGTGACCACATGGAGCCTGTTCATACAGAGACTACTCTCTGAAACAGGCTCTGCTTGTTATCATTAGACATGTACAGGGGGGTGCACGTTCCTGGAGGTACTGCAATACCAGGTCGCGGTGGAGTGGACGGAGCAAGCCCCTATTCCATCTCCCTGTTCCAAAAATAATTTAATATATGGTCCCCGGGTAGGAGACGTATCAGATATTAAACTGATAAGAACAGATACTACACTTGACTAGCCAAAAGGCCGAGAAGCGATGCCGACAGAGGCGGAGAGAGGAGCTCACTGTTCGCGCTGCCAGTCTCACTGACGGTTCAAGTCTGAGGAAACTGATCAAGACAATGATGATTAGAAACAGTGACTGTAAATAATGATCGTTGTTCTAGGAAATGTTTGTAACAATCCCTGCGGGATTAATAAAGTTTTTCTCTTCTCATTTCTAATTCTCCCTGACGCTCTCGGGTCACGTGCTGTCTCTTATCCAATAGGAGCTCGAGGTGGGAGGAGCCCGGTTCCGTTTAAAGACGTTACCGTGTAAACAGCTGAGTCACCGCCGTTAACGTGAACAGTAAACAGTGACCGGCTCTGTCACCGAGACGAAGAGAACAGTTTTTAATCCGCTGATTCGTTAAATTACTAAACTGCTTCAATTAAAAAACTACTCTACCTACTCACTGATGTGTAATACACAACAACGTCGCCTTGGCAACCGAATAACGGCTTTTTAAATCTCCTTCCTGTTTCCATGGTGACACGCGGAGCTGCAGCGCCCTCTGCTGGATGGATCAGATGACAGCAGCCCCCCCTCATGTATTTGATTTGTTATTATCAAACTGTTGTTCACACACATGACGCGACATGAATCCACTTTGAATAAAACAGAACAGTTTTATATCAGCAGATGAAGTCTGAAGAGTTTTAAACAGAAACTCTTCCTGCAGCGCTGCAGCTTTCAGACTTACTGTGAGTTTATATTGGACATGTTTATCAGGGGAGAGCGCGAACGCAGTCCCCCACTACCAGAAATTATGCAGTCGAGATTCCCACATTTGGGGAATTCGCAGAGGTCAGCTCCGCCGGAGTGCAATGGCTGAGCCTCGCCCTGGGTGAACCACCTTCTTGATCATGGTGTCTCCCCTGCCAGGTAAGTATGAGTTGTACAGCTCGGAGGCAGAGGGGTCTCTGCGGGGGGACGACCCCTCGGTGACGGTTGTAGACTTACACCGTGAGTCATAAGAACACGTCATCAAATCACAGCACGGTAAACGATGTGAGCAACAGTCACACCTGTCCGCCTCACCTGAGCAGGAATCTCTTCATCGACGATCTTTGCAACAAGTTTAAAGTCCGCGTTAGACCGAGTCATGAACTGCGCATGCGCCACAAACTAGTGATGGGAAGTTCGGTTCTTTTTAAAGGAGTCGGATCATTTGACTCAGCTCACCCAAACGGCTCTTCATGTTACCACTGAAACCTTTCAGAATTCAGACAGATTTAGCGCTAACTTGTGATTTACATGTGTACACATATCGTGTATATATTCAACACATCCTTTGTACTGAAGCATTCACAAGCAAATATTACATGTTCTAACATCGTCCAAATGCTGCTTCTTGTCACTCAACGGCTCCTGTACTGGAGCCGGCTCTTTGAACCGGCTCGTTCACCACAAACGGCTCCCTGTCACAAGAGAAACAGTTTTTAATCCGCTTTGATTCGTTAAATTAACTAAACTGCTTCAATTAAAAAACTACTCTACCTACGTCACTGTTATGTGTAATCACAATAACGTCGCCTTGGCAACCGAATAACGGCTCTTTTTAAATCTCCTTCCTGTTTCCATGGTGACACGCGGAGCTACAGCGCCCTCTGCTGGATCGATCAGGTGACAGCAGCCCCCCCCCTCATGTATTTGATTTGTTATTATCAAACTGTTGTTCACACACATGACGCGACATGAATCCACTTTGAATAAAACAGAACAGTATTATATCATATGAAGTCTGAAGAGTTTCAAACAGAAACTCTTCCTGCAGAGCTGCAGCTGTCAGACTGACTGAGAGTTTTTATTGGACACGTTTATCAGGGGAGAGCGCGAACGCAGTCCCCCACTACCAGAAATTATGCAGTCGAGATTCCCACATTTGGGGAATTCGCAGGGGTCAGCTCCGCCGGAGTGCAATGGCTGAGCCTCGCCCTGGGTGAACCACCTTCTTGATCATGGTGTCTCCCCTGCCAGGTAAGTATGAGTTGTCCCGCTCGGAGGCAGAGGGGTCTCTGCGGGGGGACGACGCCTCGGTGACGGTTGTAACATTCAACAAACACCGAGACCCAGCAGCAGTGACTGTGCTCCAGCAGTCACAGGGATGTTTGCTCGTGTTTGTTGTAAATCTGCACAAACCTTCATTCAACAATTACACTTTACACACGGCGCTTTCCCGGCATGCACTGCGAATCTTACGCCGAATAGACTCAACGAGAAAACACGTCACCGAACCACAGCACGGTGAACAACGTCACCTGCAGCCACAAACAGTCACACCTGTCCGCCTCACCTGAGCAGACTGAGCAGGAATCTCTTTATTCGACGATCTTTGTAAAACGTTTAAAGTTGGAGACTGAGTAACACACTGCGCATGCGCCCGATGCCGCTGCCCCCCAAAGAAGAGAAACAGTTTTTAATCCGCTTTGATTCGTTAAATTAACTAAACTGCTTCAATTAAAAAACTACTCTACCTACGTCACTGTTATGTGTAATCACAACAACGTCGCCTTGACAACCGAATAGACTCTTTTTAAATCTCCTTCCTGTTTCCATGGTGACACGCGGAGCTGCAGCGCCCTCTGCTGGATGGATCAGATGGCAGCAGCCCCGTGCAGCAGCTGCACGTGTCGAGGCTCGTTAACTAAATAAAGTTAATTAAAGTTACCATGTAGAGTTTGTCCGTGCACGGGATATTAGTTTGACTTTAAAGTTTTCCTGAACAAGTTCAAGTGGAACTGGTTCTCTGGGACTACAAACCCTCCATCAGGAGCTCTGGGACTACAAACCCTCCATCAGGAGCTCTGGGACTACAAACCCGCATTAAAAAAACTTTAGGCCCTTCAGGCCTATTAACACTTAATGAATCCAAATGCAGCTGAGACAAAAACACATCGTGATCACTCGGTTATAAACGTCGTCGGTTTGTCCACACGGTCAGGTGTTCCTCAGGTGTTACTAACCTGTGTGTCAGTAACACCTGAGGCCAAAAACACTCCGCGTGACATGACGAAAGAGATGTTAACTTGTAAATAAACTCACATTAAGACGTCCTGATGTCAAAAACAAGATAAAAAGATCATTTCCAATAACTCGGTAATCCGTCGACCTGATGCACAGAACTCCTGATATGCAAATGAGCTCGGCACTGCCTCTATTTAGTCAATCAGGTAGTTTCAGGACTGTGTGACGTCACAGGTTAATTACTGGACAAAGATCCTGAAACCATCAGGAACCGAAGGCTGCTTCATTTTATTAAAACAAAGATTCTTTGACTTCAACACAAATCTTCAGGTTAATCTGTTTTTACCTGATATGTGAGATTAGATTATTGACTGTGATTATCTTCATAAATTAGGTTCATTATGTTGAGACCAGTGCATTGTAAATACATACCAAACCTTACATTAATCATCATCACTCATATGGTACAACAATAATTAGACATCATCCAACTCAACATTAAAGTCTGTTCCATTTATTTTTAGACAAAGTGTAATAATCATCATCAGATCTAAAACATTAAAATGTCAGTTCACAAGTTGAAAAAGTTTCCCCACATCACAACAAGCTTCAGCTTCTTTCAGACTTTACATCAATAAAGTGACTCAATAACATTTAGCCACCATATGAACAAAGAAGAGTTCATAAAACATGATGTTGCCACGGTAACATCATGACAACACGTTACAATGTTCCACTTAGTGCAGTACATATATACAGGCAGTGGAAGAGGCCACACGTAAACACTGACACGCTGTCACGTGATGTAGTGAGATGTTTTCATCCCTGAGATTCACAAACAGCTCAGAGTTTAATTCATCCAAACATCTGGAACACTTTTTTGAGTTATCACCTCTGATTTGTCGGTTCCCTGGAAATTCTGGAGAAATTCTGAATTTATTAAACAATGAACACCTTGTACCGTTTTTGTTGAGAAACAGATCGATGGCAGCTGTAGCTTGACATGTAAATGACCAGACCTACATATGAGAACTATCCAGTCCACATGAATGACCAATCTAATCAGGAATTCATGTGAAAAAACTGAGAACACGCTTCTAAAATAAATCAAAGAGTTTAACAGCAAGAATAAACTCCTCACTGAGTGGTATTCACCTTTACAGACATGACAACGTCTTGAAATGTGATAGACAATCTCATGAAAATTACATTCTCCCACAATGACAGTGCAAACAAACACATCGCCTCTCCTTTTGTCAACTGCAAAGTTTGAATTTAAAGCTGAAATTGTCACGTGGTGTCAGTATAAAGACACTTTCTAAACGAGAGGTGAACAAATAAAGATCAGTTAACTTTCGAGGTCACACCGTAAATCTCCTGCTGGTTCAGGCAGTAGGCGACCTCTTGTACTGTAACAGTATTTACTGCATACTCACTGTACTGCACTTTAAATAGACAATCACACACACCTCTGATAACTGTATAAACATGTACACATGTACCACATCCTGACACTGTCAGTCTGATGTCATCATATCCCATAACTCGTAGGGCAGAACAGGTGTAACTTTCTGCCTTTCAGTCCTGTAGTGATGTAATAATGACGTAATGATTCCTGAGAGCTGGAACCAACATGAGTTTTACTCTACGTCTCGTCTTAGATGAACCAACGCTTCATTTCAGTTTAATTCCAGTTCCAAGAAAAGAAAAAAAAAAAATACTAAAAATCTGATTTTTGAATCTCACATTGAAGAAAGTCTTGAAGATGAGATGAAACTTTGATGAACAGTGACTGTGCTACAGCTTTTATCATGAGCTGTGGCTGCATCATGGGACAGTGGTGAACTTATTTCCTCACAGTAACACCTCTGTCCAGGTCTCCATCGCCAATTCAGCAGCCAATCACATCGCTCTCTGCCGGAGAGTTCCTCCTTCACTCTGTCTGCTTCCTGTTACATCACAGTTTCCCGACAGCAAGGGATCAAGCTCTGAAAAAAACAAAAAAACAATTTTCATGCTATTTGGTGCAGGTTTAATTTTAGGTGTTTGTTGTCCATATAAGAGGACCCACGTTGTCTGTAACGTCTCATTATAAGGTAACAAAAACATCTTTATTCTTATTTAAGGTGATTATACACTGATGATATCATAATCATACAGAATCAGAAAAGTTTGACTTTCTGTTTCTGTTCTAGGAAATGGTATGCTCACTCAGGAAACAGGTTTTGCTGGCTCAAGGTAATTGTCAGCCTCACATTTTGTTGGCCTACACCCTTTCCTTCACTTCTACCTCTTTGTTTCCTCTCATTGCTCATCCTTTCCTCCACACTTCCTTCAAACAACAAGATGTACATCTCTATCCACAGTTCAACCAGCTTTAACTGAAGATGGTAACAACCTCTTCAACAGTCACTGCAGTGAGTGCATGAGGATGCATAATAAGAACATAACGTTGGATAAAATTTAATTTTATAAAAGAAAAACAAACTTCAAATTTGCTTCTCATTCTCAGAGATTATTAAGTATGTGTTTATGGGTATCTAACAATGGGATTTTTAACCCGTCACTGAACCCACCTTTCATCTCAGTTTCCATCTTGCTGTCATCAGCGGCTGAGTTCGGATGCTTGCAGCTGTTCTTGGTCACCGTGGAGCTGCTGGCAGACTCGGCTGCGTTTGTTTTTCCTTGATCCGGTTTCGCTGCAGCCCCGGTAGGTTTAATCCCGTCCACAGTGTCCATCTTCACCAGACAGAGAGTCTGCAGCAGACCCATGGCATCAAAGTTTTCCCCGGAGCATTCGCCTCGTTTCCTCAACAACTCCAACACCTGACATTAGAAAACACACAAATTATTATATGCTACATTATTGTTTACACTATTTCACAGTATGCTGACACAGTATTCAGACACACTAACACACCTTGATGTATTTGTAGGACTTCAGTTCACTGATGTTCTCGTCCAGGAAGAGGACATACAGAGAGAGATCGTCCCATTGGCCATCAGGTCTGGGCAGGACACCCACTGTGGGCAGTGATTGGTAGGTTTCCAGAAAGTGGGCGTACCCGTGGCAGAAGAGGGGACGGAGGCTGGCATAGATCACCACAGGAATCAGTGCAATGAACAGGATCAAGTTTACCAGACTGGAAACATAGTAAAGAGTAAAACGATCAGTTTGTCATGTTTCAGTGATAACATGGATGTGTTACTATGACAACATGGATGTGTTACTGTAACAACGTGGATGTGTTACTATGACAACATGATTACTGGAACTGGAAACAGGAACCAGGACGGAGAGAGACACGTGATGATCTGAAAATCTCAAAAACTTCACAAAGGCAGACTTCATCGCAGGGCGGATGTTTGGAGTTCACATATCATGCATGTGTGCATGTTATTGTGTCCACATCACTCTACTCACTGACCCTCCCACCTTATATTTGATGAAGCACATTAAACACACTTCAGTCTGTTTCATAACCAAACGGTGTGCTGTTCAGACAAATACCTCAGCAGAGAGAAGACTCCTACAGCGATGAGCTTACACTGCACCTGGTCGGGGACGCTCGGGTCGGTGACGAGCAGTCCGACACGCAGCGAGCAGCCAAACTCGTCCGTGATAGAAGCCAGGCGGAGATAGTAGCCCAGGTAGACGCAGGCACACAGCAGGGTGACGAGAGTCAGGCAGCGACACAGCAGGTAGTAAAACAGCAATGTCCGCGAGCAACGCTTGGTCATCAGAAACTTTTCCACCAGCGGGTAATTGAAGCAGCCCTCGGTGGGGTCGGTGTTCAAAGAGCTGAGAGGAAACACAGAAGAAGAACATTTCAAATCAGCACTTAAATGTTGTTGCACCAAACTAAAGTGTGTCCTGCTGTACCTTTCCGATGAGAACAGTCCTGACGTGGCCATGCGCTTGGCCAGAGTGACAGCGCGGTTGTAGCACCGGTCCAACTCCTCCATGATGAAGCTGAGGTCCGACTGCAGGAGGGGCGCCGCAGAAAATCTCCAGAACAACGCCGGGGTGTACATCAACACCGCCACCAGCAACAGGATGTAGGGAAAGAACTGGAGACAAGAGCCATGACGAGGGTTTGAGAAGAATGTTCGCAATAACATGACAGACCTGGAGAAACTTGGCTTGTACTGTACTCTGTGTGTCTGCACTGCTACCTGTCTCGACCAGGACTCTTCATTTACATTAAGGTTTAAGATTTATTCCATCAGCGTGTTCGTCAGCAGTTCAACAGTTCTGTTCAGTCTAACTGGATTTTAGATGTAAATGCACTTTTCAAACCTGTGTTTGCTTTATTGTAAATATCAAATATCTCCCCCCTCATTCATTAATACATGAAGCCCAGCCTGTAACTTGTATACTACAGAAACAACACACTACCATGAAATAACAGAATCATAAAGACATAAACGCAGCAGTAACAACAGTGTCAGATGTGAGTGTGCCCATTCTCATCAATGACCCAGCCTGGACTTAAAGCAGGACGTGGAGAACCTCCACAACTTGACTGAACTTAAGTGTTTGGAGATTAATAATCATGTTTTTCATCAGATTTCTGTAGCTGCAGTGACTGTACGGGTATTTTTAAGAACACAAACTTGTAAATATAAAACAATGATTTGAAAGAAAGCTGTTTTTTTTTCACAAGTAGCAAAAATGAAAGTACAAAGTTTCATTTATACCCACAGTATATTATTACTGCGCGGCACAGTGACTCATGAAAACACACCGTCTGTTCCAGCAGCAGGAGTCAAAACACGCCTTATTGTTCTGCAGAAGGCGTGCTACTAAATATTTTCCCACATGGAATGTGTGTGGACAAGTTTCAGTCATTTAATTAAGACTAACAATAACACATTTGTATAGTGTAACCCAATGTGTGTGTGTGTGTGTGTGTACCTTGTGCAGCCACAGAGGTAGAGTGTGTGTATGCACGGCTGCCCAGCAGTACGAGTCCACATAGGCTGCCTGCCTCCAGGAGAAGTTAGAGGGAGCAAAACAGCTGATCTGAGTACCTGAAAGATAAAAACACAAAGGACGTCATTAATCTTCTCTGATGCCTAAACAACATGCAACACTGCTCCCAGATACAGGATTATAATCTGTCAGGAATAACCTCCTATTCTGGACCTGAACCAGCCATGATCCGGTCTTTGAGGAGGCTCCATACCAACCACACTTACCAACTGAGACTTCTTGAGCGAAGGCCAGAGAGATGAGGAGGAGGGGCAGGCCGACGGCCACACAGGTCACCATCTTGTCCACAGCCAGCTCCGTTCGGACGCTGCGGTACCGAGCCTGGTTCGGCTCCTTCAGCAGAAAGTCGCTGAACACGTACTCTGTAGCCACATGGGCGATAGCCATCTCAGCCCTCTGTTATCTCCAGCACATAAAGAAAAAGTCCTGCAGACACACACACACGGAAAAACACACTTCTGGTTTCACGTCTCAGATGTGTATATTCGTTCTCTTTTCTCTAAAATTCTGACATGTTCCCAGGAATCATCATTTATCTTTATGCCCAGCCCCCATTTACAATCTGAACTTCTTAATACTCAAGAACTGCTTACGAGGCACGTTTGCTTTAATAGAAATGATGAGGGCTTCTTGAAAATCTGGTTGAGACCGCTGACATAACTTGATTTGAGTCATAACTTCTTATTTGCATCATAACCTTAACTTCTGGTTTCATATTCTTGATCTTTAGACTCAGGCGTGTTCCTCCACACCGGCTGAAGCTCCTTTGGCCTTTTTACAAATTTAATTTGTTGAATGCAAAACGAGGTGAAGTGTGAGTGTGTGTGTGTGTGTGTGTGTGTGTGGTAAGTTGCCAAAGAGGTGGGTAAAGTACAGTATAGGTGATGTTCACCACTCTGGTGGCTGCTCACTTCCCCAACCTATTTATTCTGCTTTCCACTGAAACACAGTTTACTGGAAACAATGAAGGCTTTGATTGACACCAACTAATATTTGTGAAAAGATCACCTTCATAACTCAGTGTGTTTCCCAGTAACAACATTTCCTTATTTACCTGTTTGAGTTAGAGTTAGTGATAAAAATCAAAGACTAGAAGGCAGAAATATATGTAAAGTGTGTTTTTATAATGAAAAGAGCTGCACAGTTTTGTGGAGACATGACACCTGCCTATGTTTTTCACTTCTTATTTGTTCCCATTTAAAATCAGCCTGTCTCTTCACACTCAATCAGAAACTGATCAAATACAGACAGGCGTGTTTGCACTGAAATACATATTCATATTTCCTTACAGTCTGGTTAAGATATAATCTGAGTCATATTCCTCTAAATGTGACCTCAGACTTGTTGCATTAGAGGGAATAAGCTGCTTGTCTGATGGCCAGCAGCTGTGAATCATCAGCTGAGGCTGGTTTGTGTCGAGGAATTTCTTGGGAGGTTAAAAATTGTGCAACATGTTTATAACACCGAGGATGAAAACAACTCGTGATCGCATGTCTGCCCACAGCATCATGGGCTCATGTGTTTGTCTGCAGCTGGTGCATGTAACATTTGTTTTGGTGAATATTACTTTATTATTTACTGTATGTTTCAGCATGCATGCACTTTACTTTACTTTACTCCGTGCATTGTGTTTGCAGACTTTTAAAAACTGTTCTTAACTCAGCAGGTTCAGGTTGTTTACATGCATCAGAAGAAACTCCCGCTAAATTAATGAATGAATTAATTAAAGTGGACGGCAGCTCGTGATTCTTTGTAAACGTGATGAACTTGAACTCACCTGTTTATTTCAGCGCCATGGCCGCATTGAAGCCGCTCTCCTGCAGAAAGGTCAGTGCTCAGGTGTGCTCAGGTGTTTTCCAGCGCGGACACAGATGAGGTGGCAGACACACGTTCATCAGATCAAACAATAACCACAAACTTTCGAGTCTTCTTCCTGTAAGACTCCGAACTCCTTCCGCCCTTCTTTAAAAACAGATGCTTTCACGTGCAAAGCCAAAGCTCGGATTTCACAGCTCCCGCCTAATGCTGCATTCAGAGTCAGCTCGTCAGTTTGTACTTCAAAAGTCGAACACACTGTATTGATGCTTTTAAGTAGGGTTGTGTTTATTAGCCATGGAAATAAAATAAAAACAGTTTTAATCCGTTCATTGTCAGCTGTAAAAACAGATCAGGGCACATGTGCTCCACTCTCAATGTCTAAATCTGGATCTTACAAGGAAACAGCGACTTATTCAAGACTATGTATTGATTTATCATTAGATGATACAGGTGTGCATGATGAAATACACACACACACACACACACACACACACACACACACACACACACACGTATAAACAGATATTCCAGTATTTTTATTAGACTAGAATATAAACAATAAAATAGACCAAACTACATAAAAGTAGTAGTAGCATCAATACAAAGGGGAATAAAAATGATTTATTAATATTATTATTATTGACTATGTTCTAAAATATGACAAAAAGCTCAAATATGAGATGCAAAGAAAATGTGCTTTCACATTTTTTGTACTTTTGTATTTGGACAAAGTCACAGAACAGCTTTTAAGATGCCTCAGCGTCTGACATAATCACGTGTGCGGACTGGGACTAGCATTCATAAGCTGTGGTTCCCATCACAGGGGTCTGGACCCTCCATGAGGTCTCAGGATGAAATCTGTGGGGTTGTGAGATGATTCACAGGAGGAGAAAGAAGAAAAATGCAGTTCTGCAAATTATTATTATTATTATTTAAATATTAAATATGACTCTAAAAAATATTAATATGAATACATTTGTAGAACAAGTTGTCATTACATTAGGCTGACATGTTTCAGAACATTATCCCAGTAGCAGTTGAGAGATGCGATGCTGACTTTAGAGTGTATGAATCTGTACATGAAGCTCTTATTTATATCAAATGTTCCAGACTTTGATGTTGGTGCTCTTGTAAAAATAAAAAGCTTGTAACTGGCAAAGAAGTTGATGAGCAGTAAACTCAGATCGCTTAAAAAGCCCAAACTGCGTCCAGATGTCGGGTTCCTGCAGCCTCTTTGTCTCCCTGTGGCAGATATGTTCGTTACAGGCAGCAGCTCCGTGAAGTTTCCCCGTGGGCAAGTCAGCACAAGTGGCTAAACTCAGGGACGGGCTTCCTGACAGGTCCTGCGATCAGCTGGTAGCTGGACAAAGTTCTGGTTGACATTATTATTATTATTATATTATTATTATAATAGTAAAACTGATTTTGCATCAGTGTCTGCTCCGCAGAAAGCTCCAACACATTTATTCCATTTTTAAATGTTACAAAGCAGCAGAAAAGTTTGTGTTCTGCTCATTCGGTTGTAATATTTTGTTTTTTTATTGTTTTTTTGGCCTTTTTATGCCTTTTTTATTGATAGTACAGCTGAAGATAGACAGGAAGCAGGGGGCAGAGAGAGGGGGAATGACACGCAGTAAATGGCCGTCCGATGCGGGATTCGAACCGGGGCCAG
>NC_040017.1:27532940-27575440 GCF_000972845.2 Larimichthys crocea
TGTTTGCAGACTTTTAAAAAACTGTTCTTAACTCAGCAGGTTCAGGTTGTTTACATGCATCAGAAGAAACTCCCGCTAAATTAATGAATTAATTAATTAAAGTGGACGGCAGCTCGTGATTCTTTGTAACGTGATGAACTTGAACTCACCTGTTTATTTCACGCCATGGCCGCATTGAAGCCGCTCTCCTGCAGAAAGGTCAGTGCTCAGGTGTGCTCAGGTGTTTTCCAGCGCGGACCCAGATGAGGTGGCAGGCAACGTTCATCAGATCAAACAATAAACCACAAACTTTCGAGTTTCTCCTGTAAGCTAAACTCCTTCCGCCCTTCTTTAAAAACAGCTGCTTTCACGTGCCAAAGCCAAAGCCTGATTTACAGCTCCCGCCTAATGCTGCCTTCAAGTCAGCTCGTCAGTTTGTACTTCAAAAGTCGAATACACTGTATTGATGCTTTTAGTAGGGTTGTGTTTATTAGCCCATGGAAATAAATAAAAACCTGTTTTAATCCGTCATTACAGCTGTAAAAACAGATCAGGGCACTTATGTGCTTCACCCCCAATGTCTAAATCTGGATCTTACAAGGCAACAGCGACTTATTCAAACTCTGTATTGATTTATCATTTAGATGATACAACAAACACACCACACACACACACACACACACCACACACACACCACACACCTGTATAAACAGATATTCCAGTATTTATATTAGACTAGAATATAACAAATAAAATAGAACAACAACTAAAAAGTAGTAGTATCATACAAAAGGGAATAAAAAGGATTTATTAATATTATTATATTGGACTATGTTCTTAAATATGACAAAAAGCTCAAATATGAGATGCAAAGAAAATGTGCTTTCACATTTTTTGTCTTTTGATTTGGACAAAGTACAGAACCGCTTTTAAGATGCCTCAGCGTCTGACATAACACGTGTGTGGACTGGGACTAGCATTCATTAAACTGTGGTTCCATCACAGGTCTGGACCTCCTGAGGTCTCAGGATGATCTGTGGGGTTGTGAGATGATTCACCAGGAGGAGAAAGAGAAAAATGCAGTTCTGCAAATTATATTATTTAAATATTGGATATGAATCTAAAAAATATAATTGAATAAATCTGAGTTGTCATTACATTAGGCTGACATGTTTCAGAACATTATTCAGTAGCAGTTGAGAGAGCGTGCTGACTTTAGAGTGTATGAATCTGTACATGAAGCTCTTATTTTATCAAATGTTCCAGACTTTGATGTTGTTGCTCTTGTAAAATAAAAGCTTGTAACTGGCAAAGATGTTGATGAGCAGTAAAACTCAGATCGCTTAAAAAGCCCAAACTGCGTCCAGATGTCTCTTTTGTTTTCCCTCTCTGTCTCCCTGTGGCAGATATGTTCGTTACAGGCAGCAGCTCCGTGAAGTTTCCCGTGGGGCAAGTCAGACAACGTGGCTAAACTCAGGGACAGGTCCTGCGATCAGCTGGTAGCTGGACAAAGTTCTGGTTGATATTATTATATTATTATTATTATTATATTATTATGTAAAACTGATTTCTTGCATCAGTGTCTGCTCCGCAGAAAGCTCCAACACGTTTATTCCATTTTTAAATGTTACAAAGCAGCAGAAAAGTTTGTGTTCTGCTCATTCGGTTGTAATATTAAGTGTTATGTAATGCAACTCAAACAAAACTTAAGAAGTAAACAGCTCGCCCGTTTTTTACTCGGGCAGATTGGAATTCCATCCTCCTGGTGTGAGAGATTTCCAGCAGTCCGTGAACGCAGCATCTTCCTGG
Source organism: Larimichthys crocea (assembly GCF_000972845.2). Classification (NCBI taxonomy): domain Eukaryota; kingdom Metazoa; phylum Chordata; class Actinopteri; family Sciaenidae; genus Larimichthys; species Larimichthys crocea. Next base: position 27,534,729 of record NC_040017.1, read on the forward strand.
GCAGCGTGACTATGTGCGCAGCATGCAGCGACACAGCAGAGACTGCGCGTGGACACACTGAGGAAATACATATAAATGCAAATCATGAGAAATAAACCGACAGTTTGGATCCATCGCTCACTGATCTGTGTGTGTGCGTGTGTGTGTGTGTGTGTGTGTGTGTGTGTGTGTGTGTGTGAGCCTGATGAAGAGGTGAACATCATGCGCTGTATTGTGTGTATTCTGCGAACATTTGAGGAATTACACCAGAATAATTTGGAAATGTTTTTAATGTTGGTCTATCGCACTGAATTCTGGGCATTTCTCCTCCCAACTTCTGGAAGCTGCGTCAAGCTGTCGTACAGCACGTGCGATGACGCCGGAAATGAAGTCAAGTCAACTTTATTGTCACTGCTGCTACATGCACAGGACATGCAGAGTATTATAAACATGAGATATAATATAAATAAAAAATATAAACAATTATTACATTTAAAGACATCCGTTGGCAAATGGACAGGTAATGTAAACAGAAATGTATCATTTAAGATATAATATAATGTATATGTTATTGGCCAGTATGGACAGAACTTAACAGGATACAAGTGAGGTATATCAAGAAGAGAAATGTCACAGTTGTGACGGCAGTGCAAAGTTTGCAATTTTTTTGAACTGAACTGGTTCCTAAAATAAAGGGGGAAGTGTCCGGACAACGACAGATACAACAAAACAGCAGGCTGTGTAATGTAATGCACACTCTTTGAATAAGCTCTGTGGAACCAGTGGCACCGTCAGGGAAGTTACGAGTTAGGACCCCACTGACAGGGGCCCCAAAAAAAATAGGTAACACCAAAAATATAAAGATTAAACCATCTCACTGAGTATATAATTTCAAATATAATAATGAAATTAATATCTTATCTCTTTTTTTTACGTGTTTGGGGCAGTAAAAAAGTTAAATTAAACACCTTTAGCACTTTGAAACTGCACTGCAGACGTATGCAGACTGTATGCAGACTGTATGCAGACTGTATGTAGACTGTATGTAGACTGTACGCAGTCTGTATGTAGACTGCATGTAGACTGTATGTAGACTGCAGACTGTATGCAGACTGTATGCAGACTGTATGCATACTGTATGCAGACTGTATGTAGACTGTATGCAGACTGTATGCAGACTGTATGTAGACTGTATGCAGACTGTATGTAGACTGTATGCATACTGTATGTAGACTGTATGCAGACTGTATGCAGACTGTATGTAGACTGTATGCAGACTGTATGTAGACTGTATGTAGACTGTACGCAGTCTGTATGTAGACTGCATGTAGACTGTATGTAGACTGCAGACTGTATGCAGACTGTATGCAGACTGTATGCATACTGTATGTAGACTGTATGCAGACTGTATGCAGACTGTATGCAGACTGTATGTAGACTGTATGCAGACTGTATGCAGACTGTATGCAGACTGTACGCAGACTGTATGTAGACTGTATGCATGTACCAATCACCAGTAGTAAATATTGTGCTAGTATTGAACTACACGATGTAAAACAGCTGCAGGCCTTTAATTAGAGTTATGTAAATCTTTTGATGGGATAGTCAGGTCCTGGAGATGTGGTGACAGCAGCTGCACAGAGGGGCCCAATTTGATTTTGTTGTCATGGGGACCAAAAATCCTGGCGGCAGAATAGTGCCACTCAGCTTTAATTTTGATTATTTGTTCAACCCCAAAACGTTTTATTTTGAAGGCGCGTCCCGGAAGCCGCAGCCCCTCGTCCCGCACAGCTTGACCCGGTAGGCTCCTCACTGCCTCCATTCATTGCTCCCGCACACAGTCGCATCCCGCACCGAGCCCTCCCCTCCTGTTTCTCTCCGCCTGGAAAGATGGCTGCTCCGGTGGTGGTGAGGAGCTTCGGCCCGGCGCTCTGCCCGAGCTTCGCGGAGGTCTGCTCGTTCCTGGAGCGGTACGGAGCGACGCTGGATCTACCGGAGATGACTTTCCCGCAGATGGAGCGGTATCTGCGGGACACGACGACAGGTGAGTGATCGGTTGTAGTGGCGATGGTTGGGGCGAAGAAGTGGTGGAAAGCTGCGACACTTGAAACCGAAGGAGAAGGGGTCCACCACTACCAGCACCACCATCATCGTGATGAGGAGGAGGAGGAGGAGGACGGGAAACGGTGAGTGTGTGGCCCGGCGGAGCAGCGTCAGACCCGGGGTTCAGTCCGCCGCCTGTCCGCCTCCTCTCCGGGGGCTGAGCCCGATTTATCTCCGGCCAAGTTTCTGAGGAAACACTCGGACACGGAGGAGCAGCTAACACGGAGCTAGCCCCACACACTCACACACACTCACACACACTTTGGACTGTGTGTGTGTGTGTGTGTGTGTGTGTGTGTGTGCTGAAGTTAACCAGCGGACACACACACACGGACACACACACGGTGTGGTGAGGTATCCTGACACACACACGGACACACACACGGTGTGGTGAGGTATCCTGATGTTGTCAGGTCTGATGTGTTAAACTTGGAGTGGGAGCCATGATGCAGCACACACACACACACACACACACACACACACACACACACACACACACACACACACACACACACACGGAGCTCCGGAGCGGTGTCAGGTGTAATTTTTCCCCGGCCTTGCCTCACAGGCAGCCGGGCTGGACTGACACCAACGTCCCTTTGTGTGTGTGTGTGTGTGTGTGTGTGTGTGTGTGTGTGTGTGTGGTGACACTCTCCATCTTTACCGGCTGTCACACCGGAGTGACCGACGTTAGATAAAAACATGGATGTTATTTGTTTATTTATTTATTTATTTATTTATTTATTATTTATTTGATTTAACCGTTGGTAGAGTGGCTGTCAAATATGCGCATGCGCAGTCAGTAGGGACTTAACGCAGGCTAACTAGTTAGCATTGTAGCATTCCGTGAAGTTTGAGTTAAAGTGAAACACAAGCTTCTTCATCTGTTTATTATTAACTATTAAGCTTCTTTATTTAATAACTGTGTTTGACACTCTGAGCTTCATGTTTTAGCAGCTCAGTCTGCCGTGTGTCTGTTAGATACTGTTCATTACCGTTAGTTCGCTTAGCTTCAACGATCACTGCAGTTAATGCTTGTTTATATTTCATTGTTTCAGCAGGGTTGGTTAGTGTTTAAATGTGTTTTTATATTTCATGTTTCGGCCCAGGGTTATAGAGTTAAATGGTGTTTATATTTCATGTTTCGGCAGGGTTAGAGTTAAATGTGTGTTTATATTTCATGTTTCGGCAGGGTTGTTAGATTAAATGTGTGTTTTTTATTTCATGTTTCAGCCGGTGTTAGAGTTAAATGGTGTTTTATATTTCATGTTTTCGGCAGGGTTAGAGTTAAATGTGTGTTTTTATTTTCATGTTTCAGCAGGGTTAGAGTTAAATGTGTGTTTTATTTCATGTTTCAGCGCGGTTAGAGTTAATGTGTGTTTTATATTTCTGTTTCGGCAGGTTAGTTAGAGTTAAATGTGTGTTTATATTTCATGTTTCGGCAGGGTTAGAGTAATGTGTGTTTTTTTCATGTTTCGGCCAGGGTTAGGTTAAATGTGTGTTTATATTTCTGTTCGGCAGGGTTATGTTAAATGTGTTGTTTATATTTTCATGTTTCGGCAGGGTTAGAGTTAAATGTGTGTTTATTATTTCATTGTTTCGGCAGGGTTAGAGTTAAATGTGTGTTTATATTTTCATGTTTCGGCAGGGTTAGAGTTAAATGTGTGTTTATATTTCATGTTTCGGCAGGGTTAGAGTTAAATGTGTGTTTATATTTCATGTTTCGGCAGGGTTAGAGTTAACTGTGTGTTTATATTTCATGTTTCGGCAGGGTTAGAGTTATGTGTGTTTATATTTCATGTTTCGGCAGGGTTGAGTTAAATGTTGTTTATATTTCATGTTTTCGGCAGGGTTAGAGTTAATGTGTGTTATATTCATGTTTCGGCAGGGTTGTTAGAGTTAAAGTGTGTTTTATTTCATGTTTCGGCGAGTTAGAGTTTAAATGTGTGTGTTATATTTCATGTTTCGGCAGGTGTTAGAGTTAAATGTGTGTTTTATTCATGTTTCGGCGGAGGGTTAGAGTTAAATGTGTGTTTATTTTCATGTTTCAGCAGGGGTTAGGTTAAATGTGTGTTTATATTATTGTTTCGCAGGGTTAGATGTTAAATGTGTTGTTTATTTTTCGTTTCGGCCGGGTTAGTTTAAATGGTGTTTATATTTTCATGTTTTCGGCAGGGTTAGAGTTAAATGGTGTTTATATTTCATGTTTCGCAGGGTTAGTAGTTAAATGCGTGTTATATTTCATTTTTCGCAGGGTTAGAGTTAAAAATGGTGTTTATATTTCATGTTTCGGCAGGGTTAGAGTTAATGCGTGTTTATATTTCATGTTTCCGGCAGGGGGTTAGAGTTAAATGCGTGTTTATATTTCAGTTTCGGCCAGGGTTAGAGTTAAATGCTGTTGTTTATATTTCATGTTTCGCAGGGTTAGAGTTAAATGCGTGTTTATATTTCATGTTTCGGCAGGGTTAGAGTTAAAGTTGTGTTTATATTTCATTTTCGGCAGGGTGTTAGAGTTTACGATGCGTGTTTATATTTTCTGTTTCGGCAGGGTTAGAGTTAAAGTGTGTTTATGTTTCATGTTTCGGCAGGGTTAGTGTTAAATGTTGTGTTATAATATTTTATGTCGGCAGGGCAGGGGTTAGAGTTAAATGTGTGTTATATTTCATGTTTCTTGGCAGGGTTAGAGTTTAAATGTGTGTTTATATTTCATGTTTCGGCAGGGTTAGAGTTAATGTGTGTTTATATTCATGTTTCGGCAGGGTTAGTGTTAAATGTTGTGTTTATATTTCATGTTTCCGCAGGGGTTAGAGTTAAATGTGTGTTTATATTTCATGTTTCGGCAGGGTTCGAGTTAAATGTGTGTTTATATTTCATGTTTCGGCCGGGTTAGAGTTTAAATGTGTGTTATATTTCATGTTTCGGCAGGGTTAGAGTTAAATGTGTGTTTAATTTATGTTTCGGCGGGTTAGGGTTAGAGTTAATGTGTGTTTTATATTTCATGTTTCGGCCGGTTATGAGTTAAATGTGTGTTTATATTTCATGTTTCGGCAGGGTTTTTTGTTAGAGTTTAAATGTGTGTTTATATTTCATGTTTCGGCAGGGTTAGAGTTAAATGTGTGTTTATATTTCATGTTTCGGCGCACGGGTTAGAGTTAAATGTGTGTGTTTATATTTCATGTTTCGGCAGGGTTAGGTTAAATGTGTGTTATATTTCAGTTTCGGCAGGGTTAGGTTAAATGTGTGTTTTATATTTCATGTTTCGGCAGGGGTAGAGTTAAATGTGTGTTTATATTTCATGTTTCGGCAGGGTTGTAGTTAATGTGTGTTTATATTCATGTTTCGGCAGGGTTAGAGTTAAAGTGTGTTTATATTTCATGTTTCGGCAGGGTTAGAGTTAAACGTGTGTCTATTTCATGTTTCGGCAGGGTTAGAGTTAAAATGTGTGTTTATATTCATGTTTCGGCAGGGTTAGAGTTTAGGTTAAACGTGTGTTTATTTTCATGTTTCGGCAGGGTAGGTTAAATGTGTGTTTATATTTCATGTTTCGGCCGGGTTAGAGTTATGTGTGTTTATATTTCTGTTTCGGCCGGGTTGAGTTAAATGTGTGTTTATATTCATGTTTCGCGGGTTAGAGTTAAATGTGTGTTTATATTTCATGTTTCGGCGGGTTAGAGTTAAATGTGTGTTTATATTTCATGTTTCGGCAGGGTTAGAGTTAAATGTGTGTTTATATTTCATGTTTCGGCAGGGTTAGAGTTAAATGTGTGTTTATATTTCATGTTTCGGCCAGGGTTAGAGTTAATGTGTGTTTATATTTCATGTTTCGGCAGGGTTAGAGTTTCATGTGTTTATATTTCATGTTTCGGCAGGGTTTGAGTTAAATGCGTGTTTATATTTCATGTTTCGCAGGTTAGGTTAAATGTGTTTTATATTTCATGTTTCGCGGGTTTTAGGGTGTTAGAGTTAAATGTGTGTTTATATTTCATGTTTCGGCAGGGTTAGTAGTTAATCGTTGTTTATATTTCATGTTTTCGCGGCAGGTTAGAGTTAAATGCGTGTTTTATTTCATGTTTCGGCAGGGTTAGAGTTAAATGCGTGTTTATGATTCATGTTTCGGCAGGGTTAGAGTTAAATGCGTGTTTATGTTTCATGTTTCGGCAGGGTTAGAGTTAAATGCGTGTTTATATTTCATTGTTCGGCCGGGTTAGAGATTTAGAGTTAATGTGTGTTTATATTTCATGTTTCGGCGGGTGTTAGAGTTTAAATGTGTTGTTTATATTTCATGTTTCGGCAGGGTTGTTAGATTAAATGTGTGTTTAATTATCATGTTTGTTTCGCAGGGTTTGGTTAGAGTTAATGTGCGTGTTTATATTTCATGTTTCGGCAGGTTGTGTTAAATGCGTTGTTATATTTCATGTTTCGGCAGGGTTAGTGTTACAATGCGTTGTTTTAGATTTCATTGTTTCGCAGGGTTAGAGTTAAATGTGTGTTTATATTTCATGTTTCGGCAGGGTTAGAGTTAAATGTGTGTTTATATTTCATGTTTCGGCAGGGTTAGAGTTAAATGTGTGTTTATATTTCATGTTTCGGCAGGGTTAGAGTTAAATGTGTGTTTATATTTCATGTTTCGGCAGGGTTAGAGTTAAATGTGTGTTTATATTTCATGTTTCGGCAGGGTTAGAGTTAAATGTGTGTTTATATTTCATGTTTCGGCAGGGTTAGAGTTAAATGTGTGTTTATATTTCATGTTTCGGCAGGGTTGGAGTTAAATGCGTGTTTATATTTCATCTTTCAGCAGGGTTAGAGTTAAATGTGTGTTTATATTTCATCTTTCAGCAGGGTTAGCGTTAAATAATAATGATGAGAAACTTTTAGTTTAACGTGCCAGTGACAGAAAACTGGAATTTCCTGTAAATTCACGGGCTCCGTGACAGTCTCACGTTAACAGCCTCTTTTGTCCCAGGTTGTTTTTTTTTTTTTAGTTACATGTATTTTTTTTGTTACATGTGTGGTTAGAAATGCCAGTGGAAATCTTTATCATCGTGGAGGCAGAACAGGTAGTCATAGCAGTGTCATGACAACAATAATCAGAGGACAGATGCAACAATAAACATGATTAAACACATGTACTAATGTATAATAAAAAGTAGTTTGACGCAGTCTCCATTGAAAGTTCACATGAATATCAAATCAAATCAGGTTTTATTTGTATAGCCCAAAGTCACAAAGTCCATTTTAACTTTCCAAGTGTGACGTGCTGAGTCTGTGCTGCAGTGGTCCGGGTTTGATACCAGCCCGGGCCCTTGGCTCCATGTCTGCCCTGCCTCACTGTGTCTCTCTCCAAGCTGCCACTATCTAAAAAAAGCAGAAATGCAAGAGTGATGTAAGTTATAGTAAACATCAATTTACCTAGCTAGCACATCTCCAGGTGTAAGGAAAAAATAACAGTGTATGTATATTATAAGCAGCATAACAACACTGACAGGTGTGTCTCTTTTTTTATTGTTTATCTCAAGGCATTTGAGTTGCACTGATAACGAGGCTCATAAGCCCCCAAACATAGTCTGTTTACGTCAGTATGAACACGACATTCATTCATTCATGGCTGGAATTGTAATTTTCCAACAGCTGCTGGTAAAAATGTGAACTAAATACACAAGCAAATGAAGGCGCGGTGTTTAGATCGAAAGGTACTGCTGTCAGGTTGTGTTGACTGCTGTTACAGACAGTTTTTCTATTAATCAACACTTTGTTTTTTTATATATAAATCTGATCTGAATGACCTGAAACAATCTAACACTGTTACACAGATAATCATTTCTGATCTGATGTGTCTTCCAGTTCCTAAACCCCTTGTGGAGCTTCACGTCAAGCTGCTCAGAAAACTGGGGAGGTCTGTGTCTACTGACCGCTGGGAAAAATACCTGGCTAAGGTGAGGGCTCTGTGTTTATGTGAGTGTGTGTGTTCCTTTTAGACTGACTGCACTTGACTTGAGTAAACATGAAGAGGTTCAGCTTTGTCAGCTTGGAGTGCTCACTCGCTGCTTTTCAAGAGGCACTTCTCAGGTTTGCGCTCCAGTTTCTCACCTGTGGCCACCAAGTGTTTAATTAGTGTGACTGGGATGCAGTTACAACCCATTTTTACAAAGGTGTATAGGTGTACAGAAAACTTTGACCTTGTGGAGTTTAAGTGGAGAACTTTCCATTAACCGTGGAGCCCGACTTCTGTTGACAGAAGACGTATGAAAGATTAAACTGGACATATTAGTTTGTTTAGGTTTGTTATGCAGTGACTACATCTAGTTGTTGTTTCCTGTAGGTTTGCCAGGAGTTGAACAATACCTGGGCATGGGAGCTGGAGCAGAAGGGCTACCAGGAAATGTCCATGGAGTGCAAGTCAAGCATCCTGAAAGTACGACATTCCCTGTTTTTACTAAAAATAATGAGCGAACCACAAAGAAATATCTGCAGCATCCACACTGACCTTCTCTTCTCCTTCCTCCTCTTTCCTCACCTTCAGTATCTGTGCGAGTGTCAGTTCGACGACAACCTGAAGTTCAAGATGGCCATCAATGAGGAGGACCCGGAAAAAATGCGTCTGCAGCCTATAGGTCGGGACCGGCAGGGCCTGATGTACTGGCTTCAGCTGGACCAGGAGCAGAACATCAGGCTGTACACGGAGGAGCAGGACGACCAGGACGGATCCACCTGGAAGTGCATCGTCAGGTAGTACTGTGATGTTTTGATCTGGTGGACGTACCTGATGTCACTGCTGGATAACATGCTGCAGTGTCAGTTCACCAGTTCATGCTCCAACTCCATTTAAGTCCTGCTCTCCTCTTATATCTTGTCTTCTCAGGACACGCAACGACCTGGCTGAAGCTCTGGAGCTTCTAAAAGCACAGGTTGAACCAAACCTGGATCAGGGCCGGGACCAGAACCAAGCTGGACCAGGGAGCACCAGCCCTACAGAGAAAGATGCAGGTGTGCTGGGTGAATGAGTAGATATCGTTTTGGATTGTAGGGTTTATATAATGGATGGAAAAAAATGACATCATCAACATTAAACAACTGAAAATACACAAGAGACTGAAGGACTGAGTGTGTGTTTGTGTGTGTCATGACCATTTAGGGGATGAGACCATCGGAAAAACTAATCCCGAACCCTCCAAGACCACAGAGGAACACACTGATGATACGAAGGCTGACCCTGTAAACGAAGAGAAACCACTGAGACCAGGTACAGAGAGTAAACAACCCCACAGTTCCCAAGCCAAGTCCCTGTGGACTAAACTACTGCTGCCCCTCAAAGTACAGATGTTGTGCTTACATGGTTAGAGTTTTAAACCCCAAGGGCACCAAACAATTTAGTTTTTATTACCGAAAAAGATGGATGGGAAACCAGCCAGCGTATCCACTACTGCCAGCTACTTTTACAGTTTCACCTGTCAGATAAAAGAAGAAGAGAAAACGACCTTTGAATGATCGACACCTCATTTTGAGTATGATCGTTTCGTGTTTTTTGTTTTGCAGTGGTGAAGCTGGAGCAGACGCAGCCTGTCAAGCAGGAAAACACTGAGGCTGAGGTCAAAGAAGAGAAGACGGACCACAAGCCTCCTGTCTTCGATAATCGTGTGAGCACGATCACCACCATCATCAAAGCGGAGACCAGAGACTCTGACGGCCCCAAGAACACCGTATCGGTCGTCATGGCACCAGGTGCGGCTGTGACAAAACCGGAAATGAACAAGGAAGTGGAAGCCGAGCGGGCGGTCGTCAGGAGCAGCCAGCAGGCCAAGATACCACTGAAGAAGAGGGAGCTTAAGCTGGCCGAGAGCTACCACAGCAACCACCTCAACAACAGCAACAGCAGCAGTATTATTGTCTGTAACCCTTCAGTGATCCAGACCAAGGACGGTCACGGAAGAGACGGGAAGGTGCCTAACTTATTAGCGCCCCCTGTCGGTCAAGCTGTCTCACAACAGCAACTAGTGGTCACTGCATCGAGGCAGGAACTGACCAATGGGAGAGCGTCTCTCCTCCTGCCACACAAAGAGGGACAGAATGGAGTCATAGGGGTCATAGGTCAAGTTGGAGTTGTAGGTCATGTAGGGGTCATCCGCAGCCCGTCTGAGCGTCACAGAGCCGTCGGCGCTGAGCAGCAGGAACAGAACGGGCCGAGTTTAGACCACCAGGGGTCCAGAGCTGTTGAGGAGGAGCGGGAGGTGAGCCGGCAGTCAGTGTTGGTAAGGAAGGGACCCGTTGAAGGGGAGGCGCCGGCTTCCACTCTGATTCCTCATGTGGTGATGGAGGCTCAAACTGCCAGGAAGCTACCATCCATAAAATCTGATCAACCCCCTGAAGTCGTAGAGAGAAAAGTGGATTCTGTTAGTGTTTCCTCGTTGTCTCATTCCACAGAGGAGCCCAAAAGACAGACGGCAGAAGATCAGGGTAAGAAAACAACAGAGGAGCCGTTAGACAGGGGGACGAAAACAAGCCACAGCAGTCATCAGCAGAAATGTGACAACCTGGACGAGAGGGAGGACAGGAGACGAGAGGCGTCTGAGCGTCCTGTGGCAGAAGAAGGAAGTAAAGATGACCATGAAAAGAATAAAAGCACTTTAGGAAAGCTGGAGGCAGATTTAGGGAGCACCGTTCCACAGCTGAAAGTAGACCAGCAGGATAAAAAGGAGCACCAGGGAGACGGGCTCAATGGTGCTCTGGCAGCCCCGTTTAGGGTGAAGGACCCTGGGCTTGGATCAGAGGAGAAGAAGGGTCCCCGTGAGGAAGCTTCCTCTGAGCTCCAGAAAGAAGGAATCAGATTGAAGATCAAGATTCCTCCTCACCGGAGAAACAAGTTGAAGGGAAAGGGGGGAAAGGAGGAGGAGAAGGAGAGGGAGCAGGAGGTGCAAGAGGAAGGGAGGCCACTGAGGAGATCTGCAAGGATTTGCAGGTATGTGTGTAATAAAATATGAAACTGATGCATCAGAGAATAAACTCTGTATTTGTCTTTGTCCATTGTGATCACAGCTACAGCTGGTTTGTTTCTGACAATAAATTCAGCTCCGTCTTCATACCTTTTTTCTTGAAGATCATCTGCTTTGCCAAAATGCAGGCCAAGCTCGAAGGTGGCCGAGAGCCAGAAAAAGAAACCACAAAGAAAACAGGCACTGCCCAGCAGAACGAGGGGAGAGGATGAGGAGGAGGAAGAGGAGGAGGAGGAGGAAGACGATGAAGAGGAGCAGGACTCAACTACAAAGAAAGACAGAAAAACAGAACCTGCTGGTCAAATCAGGAAACAAAGGGTAAGCAGTGTGTGTCCTGTGAGAGTGAACACATCGACCAGCTCTGTTCTACCTGTTTGACTCTTTCTCTTCTTCTGTTGCTTTTTTAAAGGGTAAAAGGAGGCATCGACGCCCCCGATGGTCCAACATTCGTTCAAAGAGACGCAAACTAAATGAAGGAGGGGAGGTGGAGGACAGAGGGAAGAAGCAAGGAGAGGAGGAGAGTGACGGAGAGAGCGACTCCGATGAATCCTGTAAATCAGAGGAGCTTCCCAGCGAGGACGCCTGCAGTCACTGTGGGCTGCCCAACCACCCCGAACTGGTGAGAGTGTGTGTGTGTGTGTGTGTGTGTGTGTGTGTGTGTGTGTGTGTGTGGACCCCTGAACTTTTTCAAACTCCAGTGTATTTCCATCTTTGAGGCAGCTTTGGTAAACTTCCCTGTTTCAACATGTCGGTGTCCTCGAGCACAAAGAAAGAAAGAAAGAAAGAAAGAAAGAAAGAAAGAAAGAAATGGTTTTCCCAGTTTGGTGTGGAGGAATTTGACTGACCTGCACTCAGCCCTGACCTTTGACCTTTGGGATGAACTAGAGCACCGCCATCCCTGTTGCATCTCGCTGATACTCTCGTGTCTGGATGGGAGTGAATCCCTTCAGTCAGGTTGTGGAGGCTTGTGTGTCCATACACTTTGATTACACTGTAGTATTCTGCTGTACAGTCAGATAAAAATAACCCAGCTGTGTGTGATTTGGTTCTAAGGGTTGGATGGAGATGTTGGATGTTTGAGGAATTTTACTGTTTTTCCCAAAGTCAGAAACTATTAACAGACTTCTTATAAATCTGCTGTAGTCTCTCTCTATCCTGACTCAGTTGTTGAGTTCACAAAAGCAAAACGCTGAAGCCATGTAAGGCTTTGTTCATAGTTTCATATTGTGAATGAAACTATGCAAAGAGTTATTTCACTGTGTGTGTGTGTCCTCCCTCAGATCCTGCTGTGTGACTCCTGTGATAGCGGATACCACACTGCCTGTCTGCGGCCGCCGCTCATGTTGATTCCTGACGGAGAATGGTTCTGTCCACCCTGCCAACATGTAAGCTGTGTGTGTGTGACAGAGGCAGGCTGACATGTAGGCACACATATAACACGTTAGACCTCTTATGTAGATGGATGGTAAGATGGGTTAAATGTTTTTGATGTTAGTAACAGTGTAACACACGACTCAGCCCTGACACAAGCAGTCAAACAAGAACCTTTCCTTTAAAACAGTCTCAAACTGCCAAAATATGAATCAGCAAATAAGATTTTAGTTGTGATGAGTCATGAGATGAGCTTTGGACACATTTCAGTGCTGAGGTTTGATCTCCAGCCCGACGAACAAGCTTTCAAACGGTTGACAGATTTGTGGTGTTTGGTTTTTCTCCTTTCAGAAGCTGCTGTGTGAGAAACTGGAGGAGCAGCTGCAGAATCTGGACAGTGCTCTGAAGAAAAGAGAGAGAGCAGAGAGGAGGTACACACACACACACACACACACACACACACACACATTGAAGATAAACCTCTGAAGAAAATGATGGATTTGGACCCTCCTCCTTTCTCTCTGTGTGTCTCTCAGGAGGGAGCGGCTGGTGTATGTGGGAATCAGTGTGGAGAACATCATCCCTGTGAGTAATTCATGTGTGGCTTTTAGGATCTTTATTCTTCTTCTACCCTGAAACCATAGACGGCATAAAATCACGCCCAGGTTTATGAAGAGCCGTTGTGAGGGTTCGTCTCAGTGCGGTGGCTCTGGTCGTTCCCATCTTGGCAGTCCTGCCTCTGCCGCCTCCCGGCTGATCTAAAAATAAGAAAAGAAAGTACAAAAGTCTGAAATTCAGTTTCAGTCTCTAGAGTCTACAGTCTCAGTCGATGGATGAGATTTAGTAATTACTGTCACTTTATATTTTTAAAGATGTACAAAATCAAATAATTTGAACTTTTTATCTGTCACCTCAAAACTTTTTATTCACAAATCAAACAAACAACATAGCAGTGATTTAAACCTAATCTGTTTCTAACCGGACGTTTCTGAGGAATGAAAAATAAAAGTGTTGCCATCAAACAGCTGTGAACCTCCGACACAGAACTGACCTTTGAACAGTTTAAACCTGTGCGACAAACTTGGTATGATATTAAACATGGTTTGACTGACTCAGGAGGGAGATGAAGAGGAAGAGGAGAAGTCCACGAAGAAGAAAGATCCCAAGAAGAGCAAAAATCTGGGGAGGAGATCAACCAGAACCAGGAAGCACATCAGCTACAGGTGGGTGTGGGCTGGTGGGGTTAAGGGCCCGGTGGAGTTTTCTTATGTCAGTGTTTCTCACCAAAACACACCGTGTCATCGAGGTGTAACAGCAGGACGGTTCCCTTTCTTAAAATAATGTGGACCTCCATGTTTCCAGTAGCAACCAACCCGTGGAAATGGCATTGCAGCTATAACTTTCTAGTGACTTGCATTAATGATAACTGTTAAAATGACCCGACTGTGTCAACAACTGCTTTGTATGTGTGCGTTGCAGGTTTGATGACTTCGACGACGCCATTGATGAGGCTATAGAGGAAGACATCGGGGACATCTGTGGCGGTGAGTGCACAATTCAAAACAAAGGAAACTTCTTAGAGTGCAGATGTTCTGAGCGGAGGGGAATAAATCTGTATCACACTGTAAATTCATCACTAACACGATTCCCTGCTTTGAAGACTGGGCAGGAAACAACCACATGAATAATGGCTTAGTGTGAATTAGTTATTCCTGTAAGACGGCATAATACCAGATTAATGAGACTGACACACCTAAATGGAATGCAGCCATTGTTCATGTTAGCAGAGCAGACTTTCTGCTGTTACATGTCAGGATGTGGTCGGAGTAACGAGCTCCAGTTCAGTCAGCGCGTTAGATAAAAAAGTTCAAAATCAGTGAAGCGGTAATAAACTCAACCCTAATGTGTAAATTTAATATAAAACATCTAATAAAAGTTTGTATATGAGAAGCTGAACTTTGTTTCTCTTTTGTTGCTGCAGGAGCAGAGCAGGGCAAAGACATCACAGCTGTCCTGTCAGAGGACGGCAAGGGTCAGCGGCCAATCAGAAGCCAGGCTCGTTCTGCCAGAAACAGGAAGAGGAGGAGACTGAACGACCTGGAGAGTGACAGCACGGCGGCAGAGAGCGAGGACGAGTTCATGCTTAGCAACAGGTAACACACACACACACACACACACACACACACACACACACACACACACACACACACTCTTTTCCATTTGACTCATTTCTTTTCCCCCTTGTCCCCTCAAAGCTCAGAGGATGAGGACTTTGGTGCGTCAGGGGCAGATGATGATGAGGAGGAAGACGAAGACGCGGGCAGCGACGTGGGCAGCTTGGAGAGCGGGGCACGCTCCAAACGGGCATTAAGAGGGGTACCTAAACACCGACCCATCAAGACCCAACGCAGGGGCAGGAAGCGACTGAGACGGCGGCGGAGACGCTCCTCCGAGGAAGAGGAGGAAGACACTGATGAAGAAATGGGTGAGTCTTGCTGAAAGACAGAATATTTTCAATTATAGCCTGATAAATGAATCAGTAATCTGAATTTCCACGTCCTGTCCAGACTCGGATCAGTTCAGTGACATGACTGACAGCGACGCTGACAAAAAGAGGCGGGGTCTGAGGCGAGGCCAATGCCAGCAGGTCAACTACCGTGAGACGTCTGAGTCATCAGACAACTCCAAAACCTCCCCCAACCGGGACAAGGTTAAACCCCGAGGCCGACCACGCAAGGAGCATCTCTCGAGCGACTACAGCGATGGTCAGTCACTGCTGGAATCTGCAGCGTCCTTTTACTCTGAATTCGTGCAGGTCAAGAACCACGTTAAGAGAGGATCAGGGAGAAAACACGAACTGTCCTCTTAAGTTAAACTGAGCCCAGTTCTCGTCACCATGATCGGTTACCATGATGCAGTTTGTCCAGGCCCTTGAGGACTTTGTATCTTGTGTCAGGACAGAAGTTATCCGACACCGACATGTTCTCAAGCCCTGCTTCAGAAGTATCCCAAAATATTTTAGATCATTTGGTACCACTGAAATTTACTTCTGTAACCGTGTTTGGATAAAAATCAGATTTGGTCCAATATTTTTCTCATACACTGAGTTTAATGCAGCATCGGGGCACAGACCTCTGAGGGTTTGACATCACAGACTATCAAACTGTTTGTCTTTGGTCAGAAGGTCAGAGGCTCACCTTACTCCAACCAACAAATCCTTTCTTTTTCTTTCAGTGTCCCCTTCCTCTAGAGAATCTGATGAGGAGGATGACTACGAAGACGAAGAAGAAGACGTGCAGAGAAAGAGAGTGAACAGGAGGAGAAGAGAGGAGGAAGACCTCCGGAGAAGCAGGACGAGAGACAAGCGGCGGAGATATGAAGACGACGAGGACGATGGAGAGAGAGGCCGGCGACTGAAAAGGAAACTGTTAGAGAAGGAGAAAGACAAAGACACCCGGAGGAGGTTAAAGAGGACAGACAGAGAGGAAGAGGAGGACCTGGAGAAGATGGGCCGGGGGAAGAGGAGAGAGATTCTGTCACAGCAGCGCCGCAAACGACTCGCTCAGATGCTGAAGAAACGGCGGCCTTCGACGGACGAAGAGGATGAGGAAGATTCAGACGAATCAGAGTCGTCGTCAGAAGAGGATCGTCCAATCCGCAAAAGACTCAACCGCATCGACTCTGACGATGACGAAGAGGAAGACGAGGAGGAAGAGGAGGGAAGACAGAAGGTGACGACCAAAAAGTCTTCAGCAGGAGGAGAGAGGAGGGCCGACAACAAAAACGACAGCGACGCTCAGGACAAGGGGAGGGGCCGCAGCCTGTCTCCATCAAACGGACATCGGACCTCCAGAGGCCCGACGAAGCCTGGGGCTGGAAGTCCCACTGTGCCCAGGGACAGTGCAGGATCAGGCAGGCACAATGGCCCCTTACATCCAGAGGAGGAGGAGGAGGAGGAAGAGGAAGATGAGGAGGAGGAGGAGGAGGGCCAGTCAGACTCTTTAAACTCTGTCCAGAACAGTCCGCAGTCATGATGGCTGTCTGTGAGTAACGCTCGCTTCTTGGTTTCAGTTTTTTTGTTTTTCTTTTAACTGTCAGGCCTTTTTACCACAAACTGGATCTCTCTCTCCATCCGCCTCTTTCTCTCCCCTTCTTACTCTCCTGTCTTGCTCTTCCTCCTCGCTGTTGTATTGTGGTAGAGTGCTATCCACCATCACGTGCTGTACGTCACAACACAAACTCATTTACACTCATCGTCACCTCTGGCAGGACCGCACGCCAGCCGGACCAAAAGCGACGTCGCACCAGGACTGGCAGCACTTCATGTTTTTCAGTGGACGCACTCACACGGTTTACCCGTGACCATTTCTCTGAACTCTTTGAGTCACGGACGTCTTTCTGGTGGGTCCACGCGTCAGGATGATCGAGCGTTCATCCCATTTGGGCCTGACTGAACCAGACACGGGAATCTGTTTGTAGTGTACCTCATCCTAAAGCACTTCATCATTCTCATAGCACTTAATATCCCGCCACCAAGGAGAGTGTCAGTGTCAAACCAAACACTTTGGATACAGAGCTGTTACAAACCCAGCACATCAGTTTGCTTTGATTTGTTTGTTTTCAGATTTCTGCCTCCACCCAGCACAGTGGAAGTGAACGGATTTTTTTTTAGCCTAAGACGAGATGTCCACATCATCCACTGACTCCCAGTGAGGGGACATTTGTCCCTTCTCTCTGTGTCCTGTCTCTGTCTTTCTATAATCTAATAATCTTATAACTGTTTTTAAATGCCCCTTTCTCAGTGCAGCAACACTCTGCTGTGTTGTGGCGATGGCAGAAATCTGAGACAGTCCCCTCAAATGCTGCAAAAATAAATATGACGTGACAACATGATGATGTAAATTTGTCAGTGACAGTGTTATTTAAATGCAAACTACAGAAATAATCAGGCTTGACTCTAATTAAGGAGACACACTGACTACGACACACACTCACTGTTCAGAGAGCGCAACACTAACGGTGCATTGAAGTCCTCAAAGAGATGAAGGTGGTTAACAACTTCACGTTCAAACATTCTCAGTGCTGAAGATCTGCTGCTTTTCTTTTTCTAATGTGATAATGAACTGAATATTTTTCAGTTTTAACGTGTCGGTCGGACAAAAAAAGAAGTTTGACGAATCACCTGAGGATTCAGGAAACTTCTGTTGGGCATTTCACTCTTCTGACATTTTATGGAACAATTAAACAATTACTTTAAGAAAATAATCAGCAGATGAATTGATAACGAAGCACTAGTAAATATTTTAGTATAACTTCCGACAACTTATGTTGATTTTTCCCGGCTGCTACAGTTTGTATCTTAGGTCCATTATTAAAAGCCTGCTGTGACACAACAATAATAATACACACCACAGTGCATTCATGGAGGGCTGCTGCTTGCTGCAGAACTGTCCTCCTGATTTAAAAAGTCAGCCAAAGTGTTTCGGTTTGAGACTGCTCACTCGTTTGTTCCATATGTTCATTACACCTTGGCCTGGTGGGACCACGTTTGCTGTACATACTTTGCCTGTACGCTGTTCCTTGTAAGATAATAGTTGTTCTGTTCTCTTAGTCCTCTTGTAAAATATAGTGTTATATTTTCTATATGAAGGAGAGGAGGAGAGATGCTGCTGTGAGTGATGTGTGGATCGATAAGGTTTCAACTGCGAGTTCATCGGCGGTTTGCGTGTTTTGTTTGAAATTCTGCAGCCGTCGATTTGTGTGAAATAAGACCAGCGTGCAGCCCGTTCATGTCACAGAAGTGTGAGAAGAGCTGAATGTTGCTCTCTTTCAGCCCCGTGTCGCACATCTTTAAAGATTTTTAACATTTCTTCTCCCTGAAGGGGATCCCAGGAGTTTTTAAGAAGGAACAAAGCTTTATTTATTTTTCTGATGGAGGCTCAGGTGAGGAAAATGATCTGGTCAATCAAACAACTGCTAACTTTGTTTTCTCCACCAGCCATCTCCGCTCCTGAACAGCCACCATCATGATAGTAAAATAAGTGTCGGGTGAACTTTTGGGTTGACTGTGTGGACATGCGATGGTGTCTTTGTTGGGCACAATGGAAGAATTCTTTTAACTTCAAACAGTCAAATCACTGTGAAGGCTTTAAATGACTTTTATCCTGCTGTTCACATGAACCGAACTGGTTTCTCTCTAGATACTTTGTAACGATCCCCCCCCTCAAAAAGTTGAACTCAAAAATTAATTGCAGATCTTCCTTTCATTTCTTTCTCTCAGTTTTTAGAAGTGATTTGAAGTGGAGGAAACTCTGAGCCCGTATTTGTCAAACTTCTGAGAATTACACTTCAAAAAGTAAAAACAGTTCTTTGAAGCAACTTACTCGAACCTGCAGCAACATGTAAGAAAAACTCTTAAGGACAATGTTCAAGCAATGATATTGTTACATATATGTTCAGAGCAGAGGTGACGACTTCTCCTACGTCTGCCAAAAATATAAAATTAAAGAAACCCTTCAATCTAATCTATTTAGAATCTATAAATATGAAAAAAGTATGAAATGATGGAAACTGAAATATAAACAAAAAGAGAAATTTGACTAACGCATCAGAAGAATGAAGCTTTTGGCTCAAACGACCTGATTCTACATTTTGCTCCAGCTGACGTTTCATTCATCATGATATTTTGTACAGTCACTGATTAACGTCCCAGAAATGTTTGGCTCTCTTTGTTTTTGTACTTGCATCATAAATGATCTTCACCAACTTTCCTCCTAAACTGAAGTCATAAATGTGATAAATGGATTTTATCTTCAGGGCTGTTTGAATGATTTCTACTTTCATCTTTCACTCGAGTTTGATAAATACGGGCTCGGATCCGTCTGCAGCTCTGGTCGTGATCTGATGCGATAAAAGATTCACAGCTGACGTGTTGAAGAGAAACTCTGAAACGTTTTCTCTCTGCTTCTTTTAATTAGCTCTGATTCCAAACACAGTACAAAACAGTTTACTCTTTAATCTAATCAGCTTTGAAGCTTTTCAGGTGCAGTGAATACATTTGTTTTAAGAAAATGATATTTTATCTCAATATGTCACAAAACAGTGACGAATAATTTGAAAAACATCATCACCATTTTATAAAAAGTTGAAGATTCCCTTTTTAAGATGTGTTTAATGTGCACGGTCACAAAACAGACTGATTAAGTGGAAGTGATTTTTATTTTTTTTTAAAGCTGCTGTCACTCGTCAGAGAATATAAAGTGGAAAACTGATATTTAAAAGGTCAAGGTCATGAAACTGAAGACGCACATCAAGAGAAATGCAGATAAGAAGGAAGTTTATTTTTTCTACTTTCATTCCATTTTAAAATCGACGTGAACTTTTTAGTGAGTCAGGCACTTTATTACCGTCGCCTGTATGTACCAGTCTTATCTTAATGAGTGCAATCTGTAAAAGGTCAATAACTCATAGTTTCTGTAGCCATGTGAGTTCACCAGTAATCTTATTTATTAGATCATGCTCTGAACTTTGTTCATGACAGATGTTTGTGATCATTTCGAAGAACATACTGTGATGATTTAAAAGACAAAAATCAAGTCTATACCAGTCAAAGATCAGATTATATTAGTGGTTTACATTTAACTTTGGAGAAAAATCAGAAAGTGATCAAAACCAGTTGATTTATTTTACACGGATCTTTAGAAAAGTTTCTTTTGTTTGTGCAGAAGAACATCTCAGTTTGCCAAAAGTGTTCAAATAAGACTTATAGTTGAATTGGTCATTACCTGGTTTGGTACAAGCTTGGTACATACTGGCCTTGCTCACTCACTGTCAGATAAATGTGAGTTTGTGGCATTGATTAAAAAAAAAGTGGCTGGATTTTACCGCCAGTTAAATTACTAAATGTTCTTTCAGGTACTTTCCTGACATTGTTCAGGTAATAAGATAAATCTCCGTTGGCTCTAATCAGCGTGAAAATCCCCCTAATGCAGAACTGCAGGAGCAGCATCTTGATCATCACAAATGTTTTTATATCATTTACGAGCTAAACTGGACTCTGAAGGTTTCCCTTCGAGTCAGAACCAGTTCTTTAAGAGTTTCTTACCCAGATTAGTCTCCTCACGGTGGGAAACCCTCCGACAGCATTTGGACATACAGGAAGGTAAAACCAGCCCAGGGGAGATTAATGTGTGTTTATGCCACCAGCCCGAAATCATTCCTCTGAACCTGATGTGTATCTCTGTGTTTGCCACTGTGGCAGAATCTGTTGGTTTTAAAATGTTCAGTCCAACTAATCTGGATTCAAACAGGCACTACTGGATGTGAGTGCAGCTCCTTCCATTTCTCTGTTGTACTGTTACTGTAGTATCGCTGTAACATAAATGTTTTCTAAGTTATTAAAACCAACATCCAGGCATCTCCTCAAAAACACACCGTGTCTGTGCCTTTCTCTCTCTCTCTTTTTGTGGATTATCCTGCTGGAGAGAAATTGGAACATTTCTGTGGATGCTCAGCACATCACAGGTGAAATTCAATATCCCAGCTGACCACAACATCTGTTCTCTGTGTAAACTACATCCACCTTCAAGATTTTCAAGGTTTAATAAAACAAAATCTACATTCTGCTTAAGTATCACTTAAATTAATGATAATATAATATATAATAGTATTTCAACTGATCTAAAAGGGGCTTTTATGTCATTTCTATAATGTTTTTAAAAAGTTAATTGAACCATGATCTCAAGACTGTGTGTGACGATGCCATGGAGACTTTTAGTTAAATCCTGTTCACATAAAAATATGAATAAAATAAAATAGATTACATCAGATGTCTACCTATAGGGAGATTTTAAAGCTTTATTTTGAAAGGCTTCCTCTGGTGGTCACAATATGTAATTACACAACTGTATTACCCCCAAAAGCAACATTTCTATCATGTTTTATCACATTATGTTTACATTCTAAGTATTAATATGCCGTTATGTCTATTCATTAATTAATTAATGCTTCCTCGCGCTCACACCTGCGGCAGGTCATAAAATAAAAGCCTTGCTAACTTGGGCTAACTGTTAAATCTCAGACGAGTTGTGACCTTTGTGACATGAACATTAATATAATTAATCAATAATATATATATAATATAATAATCCAGTCTTCTGCAGTTTAAATTATAGACCTTTCAAAATAAAAGACTGCTGCTGCTGCGACACGCTACGTGAATACGGATGTGACGTACGTACGCAGTGTTTACGCATGTTTCGTTGCGTAGCCGCGGTGTTCCAGCGTTGAAAGGTCGTCGGTCCGTCAGCGAGCAGCAGCGACGCTTCGTGCCGCCCTGAGTGACTCTCTGCCCGGCTCGTCCTCGCTGCGTTCACCCGGAGAAGAAGCAGCTTGTGGCAGTTTATCCGCCCGCAGCTTCACCGAGGAGGTAAAGTCGCTGCTTCGCTGCTGGAAGTGGGTCACACGGCTCCTCGTTGTCTGGTTTCGGGCCCCGGGATGGTTTTACTGAAGAACCTCCGTCCTCCCACCGAGGGAGTGCGGCACGAGCAAGCCGAGACCACGGCGGTGCTGGACGGGCAGAAGCTGGGCTGCGGCACGCTGTACGTGGCCGAGACGTAAGTGAAGCACATGGCGCCTGTTTCTGTCTCTGACCCGGTGTCGGTGTTTAATCAGTGTTTGATGCAGACATTAATTTAAATAATGTTTTTATTAAGAATACAACGTGCTGCACGCGACACTCCGCGTGCTAAGCACTTCCGGAGTAGTGCCTTTCAAAATAATTGTTGACAAAGACAGCAGCATATTATTGTTTTTCGAGCACGGCGTGCTCGAAAAACAATAATATGCTCCTGTCTTTGATTAATCAGTTATTCAATTAGTCAGATAATTAGATTATATTAACAGTTAATTGATGGTTTAAAACCTTCAGCTAATTGATAATTGTTTGATTTCAGCTTGAGGACGTCACCTGTAATCAAAATGTTCTGATGTTTTGTGGACCAAAGAACTAATCGATGAATCGATGAATCGACAGTTTAGTCAATGATGAAAATAATCATTAGTTGCGCTAAATATGCCCAATATCTGAAGGTTCCAGCTTCTAAAATGTGAGGATTGATAAATAAATATATATATATATATATAGTACACACAAAATTGAAGGAACGGAGAAGTATCAAGGGTTGAAAGAGCAGCTGGAACGGATGTGGAAGGTCAAGGGTTGCGTGGTCCCCGTGGTAGTGGGGGCACTTGGGGCAGTGACCCCCAAACTGGGAGAGTGGCTCCAGGAACAACATCTGAAGGCTCAGTCCAGAAGAGTGCAGTCCTAGGAACATCGGAGATACTGCGCAGAACCCTCAAACTCCCAGGCCTCTGGTAGAGGACCCGAGCTTGAGGATGACACGGATACCACCCCGCCGGGGTGAGAAGGAGATATAATAGTTTACTGAATGACTGAAGCTTTGGGCTCCAGGACATTATAATGTGGCACTTTTCTGACATTTTATAGGTAAAATGAGAAATCCAGGATCAGTCAACAATGGAAATAATCGTTAGTTGCAGCCCTGCAGTCAGGACCTGTCACCAGTTTAAAACTAGAGTTACTCATACATTGATTTTTAATGAGACTTTCAGTCTTGGTGAACCAACAGTGCCACTTTCAAACTGTCCAGTGAAGCTAAAAAAAGGCTCTGCAGCATGATAACTGTCGGCTTTGTGTGTGTTTTCTTTTCCTCAGACGCCTGTCGTGGTTTGATGGCTCAGGGTTGGGTTTCTGTCTCGAGTATCCCACCATCGGCCTGCACGCCATCTCCAGAGACGTCAGCACTTACCCGCAGGAACACCTGTACGTCATGGTCAACGGGAAGCTCGGGGGTGAGAGTGATGCAAAGTCTACAGTTTGTATTAAAGCGTCGATTGGTCCAGGGTTGTCTTCTGAGTTCTGCTGTGACGTCAGTGAACAGTTTGTTTGGTACCAAACATCTGTGACTGGAAGCTCTGTGATCTGAACACATGTTCATCCTTAGATGTGAAAATATATTTGTCTTCTGATGTTTTTGGAGGAGTTTGTGTGTCTGTAAGGTAGACTCTATATTAAGATACATGCACGAGAAGCAGTGTGGCATAATGATTCATATATAACCAGGAGGGAAGTTACGACTTGGCGTCTCCTGACTGTGTGAGTCTCTAACTGTGTGTGTTGCCAGATGAGAATGAGGCAGAAATGGCAGAGAAAGCAGCTGAAGATGAAGAAGAAGAAGATGACGACAGTAACAGCAGTGGTGGTGACGATGACGAAGAAGGAACCATCACAGAGATCCGATTTGTGCCCGGCGACAAGGCCGCATGTAAGTGACCACAGAGAGGAGGAGGGTCAGGCAGATACATCGACTTCACAGTATATCGGACTGATGCTGATCCTTTACTGTGTGTGTGTGTGTGTGTGTGTGTGTGTGTGTGTGTGTGTGTGTGTGTGTGTGTGTTACATGTAGTGGAGCCCATGTTCTCAGCGATGTGCGAGTGCCAGGCACTGCACCCCGACCCAGAGGATGATGACTCTGACAACGACTTCGAAGGAGAAGAGTACGACGTGGAGGAAGCTGGTGAGGACACACACACACACACACACGATGAAAATACAGTATAACATAAACACAAACATGCTGTGGACTGAATATAAAATACTGACTCTTATTTTCTGCTTCTCTGGTTGTCTGGATTCTTGCAGAAGCAGGTAAGACATCTAAACACCTTCGACTGAAACTTTATTCTTTCTGAGCACAGAAACAAATCCAATAATGCTGCGATGCTGCACTGACACACACACTGCTGACCTGGGTGTGTCATGACTCATGTCCTGTCACTGACCTCTCTCTCCTCCACCACCCAGAGCACGGCCATGCTGACATCCCGACTTTCTACACCTGTGATGAGGGTCTGTCGGCGCTCACACAGGAGGGTCACGCCACCCTGGAGAGGCTGGAGGGGATGTTGGCCCACTCAGTCGCTCAGCAGTATCACATGGCCGGAGTCCGAACCGCAGAAACCAACGCTGAGTTTGAAGGTTTGAGTCAAACCAGATTAGATTTTTTTTTATACGTGTAACATCAGTGTTAATTATTGCAGCTATTTTAGAGTCTTCAGATGAAAACGCTCATTTACATCTACGTCATTTTGATCCTCATCAGGAATTTCTCACAAACTATTTTACTATCATTTGGTAGCTTCTCACTTGCAGTATCTCACTGGTCTTTTACATAAACCTGCAGTAAAAATTAAAAGCATTGTGGCTGTTTTGATAAGATTTTGTCGATGGGACGTTTGAACTCTTTGTTGTTGACAGATGGTATGGAGGTGGACGCAGCAGCGATGGAGGCCGGTCAGTTTGAGGACGCGGATGTCGAGCACTGGTAACTTAACATGAAATTAAAGATTTTGTTAAAACATATTTGCTGATGATCTGACTGGGACAGATGTTGTTTGTTGTGCAGTCTGGTTTATTCGTGTTGTCTGACTCTGTCTGTAGATGGAAGTCGTCTCAGCAGCCGATCAAAGCTCCACTGTTGCGTCATGCGATTGGAGAAGAGGACAGCAGCACTTCTTTAAGGCTCTTACTCGTATTTCTTCTGTTCTCGCTGTTTCTTTGTGTACTTAAAGTCATCTCTGTAGTTTTTTTTGTAGCTTCTTACGTTCACTCGTTGAGTGTTGAGCTCTTGTGTTTCTGCTCATCCTCCTGTCGCCTCATCTCTACTAATTTTGAACAAAGTGCTGTGATGTCAACTCAGCTACTGTGGATTATTGAGACGCAGCCCCAGATTCTATTGTTGACTGTAAAAAAACAAAACACTGAGTTTATGTTTGTTTTGTACCTAACGACCAAATTAATATCTGTTTTTTTCCTGCCGAGGAGCGTTAATGTCTTTGTATGAAATTGTCAATAAATGCATAGTTTTTTGTATGAGTTTGATTTTTTTTTTTTCCCCGTTTGATTTATTATCGTCCAGCTGTGGTTTAAAAGTTACTGTGACCGTTTCTTTTTGGCAGCTAAGACAGACATAAGAGGACACGTCTCTTTTGGAAACTGATTCTTCTGAAATGTTTCTTTTTTTTAATTTGTGAAAATTAATTTTGAGTTTCCCCTGCAAGTATGAAAACTTAAAAATTCCCAGAGGCCAAGTTGATGTCTTTGACCTGTTTTCTGTGAAATCCTCACATCTTGAAAACATAAAACCATGACAAAAAAGCAAATCAAGTAATCGTCTCAGCCTTATCGGGCACTTTTTAGGCATCAATCAATCAATCAATCAATCATATTTCATAACAGTGATCACAGTTTAATCTGGCTCCAGTTTTTTACAGAGAATTTATCAGTTAAATCAAAAACAAACATAATTTTTGTACAGTTCATTTCTACACTGCACATTAAGTATAAACTTGCAACTTTGTTGAGAAAAGTGCTACACAAATAAAGTTTATGATTATGTTTTATGTTAGGCTCAATGTATGATATTTCAACTACAATAGTTGTGCTTTACATTACAAGAAAACAGGTACAGTACGTAAATGTTAATCAGCTGTGTGGATCTTAATTCAGATCATCGTTTTTCATGAGTTGAAGTAAAAGATCTCAGCCTCTGATTGGCTGAACCTGATATTCCCACAAACTGAGGTGAGTCATAATATCTGTGGAGCAGCTGTAGTTCAGTATCTTATAAATGCCTTTTTTCACTTTCAACAGATTTTAAATTTATGACCACAAATGAGAGAAAAGACCTTTAATGTGCAGAGAGGAAGTCTCAGATCTTTTATTTCAACTCATGAAAAATATGTTGAATATAATCGTTGATGTTCCAGTTAAAGATATTTGACAGTATTAGCGTTGCACAGTTGGAGACTTGATACTGGCTCTCTGGGCTGCAGATTTAAAACAGTGGAAGAAGTGTTAAAGATTTTAAATCAGATGAGTTTAAACTGTTTTTGTGCTCAACAACAACTTTGTAAAGTAAAAACTTGGCCAAGTTCTTTCTTAAACTAAAAAACTAAAATTAGAGTCTTTCTGTTTGGCTTCTGAAATGTGCTCTTGAGGTGAAATCATCCAAAAGATCTCTCAGGATCCATAAAAATATATTTAAAAAGAAACCTTCATGTTTAAGTCTTTTAAAAAGTGCATATCAGTGTTGTTCTCATTCTAAAACCAGCAGCAGGTTCACAGTCTGTCACAAACATCTCTGAGTCTGAACTGCTCGGCGATGCTCATGTCCTCTTCTTGGTTTCCAGGGGCAGATGGAGAGACGGTGGTTTCCTCGACAGCTGAGGAACGAGTTTATCAAACAGCAGCACTGAACTCATCATACCTGCAACAGCAAGAGTGTAGAAGAGATGAATATGAGGACAAAGCACATTGTAATATTCGCTCTAAGAAGCAACAACATGACTAATGGGAGATATTGGATGTTCTTGTTCCAGGTGTGAGGACATTTAAGCAGCGTATCAGTCTGTGTCGGCAGACTTTAAAATCTTTGAAGGGTTTTTTAGAAAACAAATCAGTCGCCCTGATCTTACCCAGCAGCGGGCCGAGCCAGTAAACAAGGCAGTACTCCAGGAAGGAGTGTCCACTGCAAGGGAACTGTGTGGAGAAGGCCAGTGCTGGGTTAAACACAGCTCCTGTCACACTGCCACCTGCACACACACACACACACACACAGATACAAACACACACTTATTACTTAACATGTAAGGCCACTGTTCATTTGTTACAAACAGGTTAAATGTGTCTTTTCTCTGTACAAAGATTTGTTTTATGTTCACTGAGGTCAAACTGCTGTGTTACATGTTTAATAAGAGATGAACGGTTTGCTTATGAAGTGTGTTCACAGTGAAAAAGTCTCAGTTATTCTCAGTCTGCTTTGTTAGAACAAAACAGGAAATCATATTAATTACTTCTAACACTTCAGTGTTGACCGTCATCATTCAGTACAGCTCATTTATATATTTATGTTTTGATTCACAGGTAAGAAAACAGAAATGTGTCTGAACTGTTCAGGAAGTCTATGATCAGTTTGTGAAGGAAGATGAGATGTGTGCAAACATGCATGATGCACATCAGACCTCAGTCTGTCTCTCTTCAGCATCACTGAGTGATAACACGCTGCGTGTCTGTGCTGAGCTCTGTTGCAGGTGTTTCACACATGAACGTGTCCAACCTGCTGAATGAGCCCCCTGACTCCATGAGGCTGACCTCTGATCAGTCTGATATCCCACACCATCACAGTAATTCACATCACACACCATGAATCAGAGTCATACCTGCATAAACCACTGTCGCGATGACCGCAGCCACCATGTGCACGCGGTATTTCTCCTCCACAGAGCGCGTGTGCGTGATAGCGGTCTGCACCGCAAAGGCGCACGCGAGCTCCACGGCGGCGGCCTTGTGCAGAGGCGCGTGAATGGGGCTGATGCACCGGTAACCGAGCAGCTTGTGTCTCATGTGCAGTCCCGATAACCCGATACCCCAGATCACGGGCACTGCGGCGCGCGCAGCTGCGGCCGCGGCGAACTGGCACGCGATCCGTCGCAGGGCGCATCCGCCCGAGAACTTCGCGTGGTACGCGTGCTCGAGCGCACCTGAGGGGTTCCCGATGGCCCCGCTGAAGGTGAGCCCGTGGATCACGGACGCCAGGTACGTGAAGGTGAGCGCGAGTCGAGGCTCGATCCCGCCCACCTCTGACAGCAGCTTCAGCTCGTGCGTGCAGCAGCACAGCTGGAAGGTGGACACGAGCTCCACCGCGTACACGGAGAGCCCGGTGTCCGCGAGGGCCCTGCTCAGCAACCTGCGGGTCGCGTCGCTCAGTGCGACGATCCCCGCAAGCACCGACAGAGACACCGCCACGTCTGCAGTCATGTTGGCGGCTGGTCTGCGCTCTCTATCGGGGCGTGTCTCCTCCCCGGCCTCCGGTCGGTCTGTCCCTGGATCTCGCTTCCTCTGCTGGATGCAAGCATCGGCTGTAAAGGGGCGATGCTGCTGCTGCTCTGTCCCGGAGGATGCGGGGTCCAGCCCGCAGCAAATGAGCTTCAGCTCTGGTGGCTCACATGGTGCGGAAGTGGTTGAGGTGTGCAGTTCTCCTCCTCCTCCCTCTCCTGCAGATGATGCTGCTCCTCTTCTCCTCTGTCTGTCTCCTCATTGTCTCTGCTCTTCACCACACCTCTTTAAGGCCCCTCACTGATCTGTTTCTGATTGTTGCTACAGAGACTTTACATCTTCTGTTTCAAATGATCATTTTGCAGAATCATGTGTTTCATCAAACTAGGTCATGTTATTCACTTTTAGGATTACAGTTTCACTTGATATCAGACTAAACACTCTCTACAAACAAAACAGTAACTCCACACCATCACATGAGGTAACACTGTTTTCAGCTTCTCCATTGACTCATAATTGAGTCATAATGAGTCTTGTTTACATTCTGTGTGCATATAAATAACAAAAACATACTAACATATACTTATTTAATAAGATATTTTAATGTTTGCAGATGCAGATTACACATGTTTTCTGTGGATACTGATGCAGGCCTGCTCCTGCTGCTGTCTGTGTGTTTGTACACTGATATGATTATGATGATCAAAACTATAAACAGAGTCAGTGTGGAGTCAAAGCAGCTCAAACTTCATTTCATCAGAACTTTAAAACAAAGATACTGAATTGCATTGCCAGTGTCACACACTGGAGTTCTTCACTCTCATCACTAGATGTCGCTGTCCTGTTATTCTTCACCTCATTTGTTGTTAGAGCTCCATAACAATGAAAATAAACGTTTTTCTGTTTTATTGAGGTAAACTTAAAGATAATAATATTATCTTAGTTTGGTTGGTGGAATGAAAGTCAAAATGTAATCTGGATTTTCCAAAAACACCACGAAGGAGAAACTGTTTATATTGTTTTTATCATGGCTGTATTCAAATCGTATTGTGTTATTATATATCCAGGTTATGTTAGATTTAAGCTGGTTTTACCTGTTTTGTTTCTGTTTTGGGCTGAAGGAGAATAAAAAACGATAAACGTCTTTAATTCTACAAGTAACACCTTCTTCATCCATTTTTTTTATGTTTGTTACAATAATCTGTTATGTGTGAATATTTGGACCTTTATTGTTAAAGGAGTGTGGAAGATTGTCAGCTTCACAGAGCTACACCAGAAATCCAGTGTTTGACACTTGAAGTCAGTTTTCTTCAGTAAGACTTGGTGCGATCATAAATGAATGACAATGCCTGAGTCACATGTAGAAAAGGCCAAACACAGGCACCGTTTGCAAATAGTTAAAAAGATTTATGGCATTGACCTTTCTCTGCTGAAGACATTGTGTTTTTGTTTGGCTTGACTAAAGTTAGACAAAGCTGCAGGATGTTCCATTTGTCATCTCAAAGGTTTCCCTAAAATCACATTAAGAACAATATAGATTTATCTTGTATAATTTCTTCAATTTATACGTTTTCTATCAAAAAAGTAAGAAATCTGAATGTTTGAGTTAAATGACGTGAGTATATCCTCCCTGGAATTACACATATAGAGGCTGTGTAGCCAAAATAATATTAAAATAAATAGATATCTGTAAAAACAAACAAATACATACTGAAAACAACAAAACCAAAATGAAATCTAACAACAAAACTAACTAAACATAATATATTTTATACATTTGTAGAAAAACATGTTCAGTGTATATAGATTGAATCATGTTATTTTGATTATTGGCTGGTTGTTGTTAATCTTACAAACGTGTCAGATGTTGTTGAATTACAGTGTTTATAAATTCCCATTTCTTTCTAGTTGTTGATTCCCTGGCAGACTTACACCTGAATGCACCGCCCTTAGTCAGGTCTTACAGGAAGCTGGAATGTCGCACTTTTTTTCAGCTAATTTAACGCACCACCGCTCACTTTCTCTAACGGGCCTCGGACTTTGAGCAGACATCCGTAACAGCCAATCAGCGACGGGCTGTTGCTGAAATGAACCAATGGCGTGCCCGGAGCGGCGTGCAGTGGGCGGGCGTTTCGGCTCCGGCAGGCCTCCGTGCTCCCAGCTAACAATAGCTCTGGGATCGGCAGCGGGCGGCAGAGCGGAGCGAGCCCGGAGCAGAGCACCGTGCACCGAATACATGAGACGGCGTGTCCCGGTGTCGGACATTATCACCCAGCACTGTGG
This sequence comes from Larimichthys crocea, assembly GCF_000972845.2. NCBI lineage: Eukaryota > Metazoa > Chordata > Actinopteri > Sciaenidae > Larimichthys > Larimichthys crocea. The sequence goes on from NC_040017.1 coordinate 27,565,371, forward strand.
GAATTTACATCTGCAAGCAGACAAGTGGTGAGTGAAGCTTTGCACTTTATTCCTGCAGCTCATCTCCATTCTCAGCCCGGGCATGGTGCGGCGTGAATTAGCGGCTCATCTGCGTGTGAACAGGAAAGGGTTAATGGTTCCTGTAGGCTGTTATTCCCTCATTGTTTATCTACGGACATATATCAACGCCCCGGACCCCCACAGGCCCGTCAACCCGCACACAGCGCGCTGAAGTCAGCCACGACGTGCTTATAACAGCCGGTGGTGGTGGTGGGATTATTTTTTTATTACACCGGTTTCCTCCCAGTTTACCAGCTGACTGTGATAACATGGGAGCTTAATCTGTGATAACACAGCAGGGCGAGGACCAGATGCATGAGTGAGTGAGTGAGTGAGTGAATGAATGAATGAATGAATGAATGAATGAATGAAATGCTGCCTGGTTCCACTTTGTCCATCCTCAGAGCAGATACCTCTGACATGATTCATCAGAAAGTCCATGCGGTGTCCAGAGAATAGACAGACACTGCTCCTCTCCCTCACTGTAGCAATAAAATCTGATATCAATCAGATTAAAGTTTATTTTTGAGCTTTTTAATCTGCTCTGATAAGTTTCAAGCTGACAAATAATCAAGATTTAGAAGATTTACAGTAGTTAGGAGGCTTAAATCCTGTCTGATCTCATGAAGTCTGTGTACTACTCCTTTAAAGTCACTATAAAGACGTGTGCAGCTCTCAGTAGTGACTTTACATTGACCTCATTCCTGCAGATTCACATCACCTGCTGTGTCGTGCATCGCTGTAAACTTTCTAAAGGTTTTCTATGATATGTGCACAATAATCTGAAATGCACCGGGGCTCTTGTTTCCACATGGCTCAGCAGAAATCAGTGCACTTCTGATCCTTCACTCCTATTTATGTGCCATTGGATTTCTTTAGGAGGCACACAGCATGCGTATCTGCTGCTTTTTATCGATCAGACAGGCAGACCAGGGCGCTCTAACTCTCATTTGGCATTTTTATCAGCATCAGGAGTTAGTTCTCTTCTCATTACTGCAGACTGACCCTTTAAACTCCTTTTTATTTCACTCAGCTGGATAAATAAACTCGTTTCTTTGTCTCTGTATTTCTGTCAGAGTATAAAACCTTTCTCAGGCTGAGTTAGGCTGACGTTGCACTTTGCTCCTTGTTATAAAAGTTTTATCTGACTGACTGGTTTCCTGGATTAAGAAAGGCTGTATGGGTGAAGCTGATTAAAAGTGTTGGTGGATTCGTTCCTGAGCTGTTTGTCCCAGTGTAATAGTTTAAATGGTTTAGAGCTGCAACAATTAGTCGATTAATCGATGAGTTCTTTGATTTCAGCTTCTCAAATGTAAATATTTCTGGTTTCAAACTGAATGTGTTTGGATTGTGACATGTGAGGTCGTCATGTTGAACTTTGGGAAACAGTGATCGATGATAGTTTGAAGAAAGAAATCTGGATCTGCTTCCACTCGGTCATTTATTGATACACAAACAATCTCTGTTAATTTAACTTAAAGTAACTACCTGCTCGTGTCAGAGGTGTTTCCAGACGTCCTGGTCTGGCTGACTGCCAGGTAGATGAATCCATGTATTGGTGTAAAAAAAAAAAAGGGCAGTGGTGGCACAGCAGTTGCCATGGATACCTGGGAGTGGCTTAAAGGAGTGTTTTATGAAGCAGGAGGCCACCCAGCCGCCGCTTTGACACCTCGACAGTACGACGGAGAGAGGAAGGCCGGGAGGAGTTAATGACCCATTTGGCTCCTGTGGCTTTGGGCACGGCTACTTGAAGAGAAAGAGGACTGTGTGTGTGTGTGTGTGTGTGTGTGTGTGTGTGTGTGTGTGTGTGGGTCAGGCTTTGGGCTCTGTCTCACCTGTCATTGAAGTTATTTTTAACACAGAGACAGTTTGTTTGGGCTCTGAGTGAATTAGACCTGCTGACCTACAATACAGACACTCACACTCACACACACACACACACACACACACACACACACACACACACCATAAATCTTAAAACTAGAAGGGGAACTCGGTTATTTCCTCTGCAGTATTTATTATGTTGTAGTGGTTTTGCCTTGAACCTGCAGTAACTCATATTTCAACACTTTTACTGATACAAACAACAAACGGTCACTCAGGTCACTGCAACATTTTCCTTCATCTGTCGTGTTTTATTTACCTGGCGAACTCTTTTAGCTCTGTTTTGTGTCTCCACCAACTTCCGATGGAAATATTTGTCTCTAACTGTGTGTGTCAGAGAGTTTTCACTGGAAACAGCTGCCTGCTACAGACAAAAATAATGTTCTGATGACGGTGAGAGTTAACCGAAACAACAACAACAACAACAACAGTAGGTTTGTTCCACTTCGACGAGCCTGTAACATTAAATCAGTGACGCTCACAAGTTGCTATTTAGTTCTGAGCGGAAACAACGTTTCAACATGTCTAAATGAAATTTGACATTTAAGATCTATTTTCACATGTAGAAGTGACGAGTCAAAACTGACTCACAGATGTAATTAAACATAGATATTAATAATTCTTCGGTCATTAGTTAGAAAGTGGATCACAGATTTGAACAAAGATGACTCGTGGAAATGTAACCAACAAATCATGTTGACTTATTAGCATATTCATTTAGGACAAGTCTGTAATTGAAGAAATCAACAATTAAACTGCCAATTTGTCTGACATGTCAACAAATAATTTCGGATATGTCACCTGATTACCATATTCTTTTCTTTTCAGATATGTAGCCCTGATTAGCATATTTGGATATGTAATTCATTGAAGAACTTTACAATTATAAAATCAAAATATCAAAATCTCTTCCTTCCTTTTAAATGATATTTTGGGAAATAGACTTATTTACATTCTTGCTGAGAATTATTTGTCCAAAGTGAACAAACCTCTCGACTCGAGTGGTATCATTGTTTTTATCTGACTCTCTGTGAGAGAGTGAATTACACAGCAGATTAATTCTTTAACTGGTGTCGGCAGTGTTGCGTGCGTTTTCCTCGAGTGTTGTGGTGAAGAGGGAGTGGACGATGGACGATGAGGCTTCACTAGACCACCTCAATGATTTCTGCAGCATGATCATCTGCAGATATTAGTAATGAACTAGATTAGTCATTAAGATGGATTTCTGTCTTTGCAGTGCTGACACTCACTCACCCACTGTACCAACAGAAATAGTAATATTGGCTGCTGAGCAGCCTGCCAGTAGCTGAATAATGGATAGTCTGTGTGCCTGAAGGCTCCTGGAGCTGCTGAGTGCGGCGTCTAGACGAACCCCGACAGCACAAATCTGCATGCACCCGCTCCGTGAACAGGCTGGATCCAGATGGAAGCGGTGATCCTGGATTGATTTCTCTTTTTTCTTCTTTAAGTATTTTATCCACTTCATTGATGTGAAGGCAGATGAAAGAGAGGGCGACGGCGCATCTCTAAGCCGTTAATGACATGCTTCAGGATCAGGAAGATGGTCCTGATACTGTTGGTGTAATTATGAACTATTCCACTCGACTGGCTTCAGATCAGTTTCGCTCAGGAGTCTGTTTGATTGGAGAAGGAAAGGAAGAAGCTTTTACAGAGGGAGCTCCATTCAGGGATAACATCAGTGTAATTGAATCCATTTTCTGTCAGCACTGATCTCTTACTGTCTGTTGCACTGCAGGTTTGTTCATCTTGTCCTCTTGCTTTGCTTTGTGTTTTTGAAAACACTAAAAAAATGCCTGTGCTGTCTCCACATGGACATGAAGAGCTGCTCTGCAGCTTGCAGACTCTGCACAGGGCTGATCTTTGAGTGTGAATGTGTGTTTCTGCATTCAGAGTTCATGATGAGTTCATGTGTGTCCATGGCGGCTGCAGAAAGATGAGCTGATTTCACAGGTATCTGAGTTCACGCCTCCTCACCAGCACACGGATCAATGAAGGGAAACGACATCATCAGCCTCAGTGTTTGTTTATTCAGCCTGGACCAATATGTTGATGACAGTGGGTAGCTAATCTTGCCATATTAATTGTGTCATACCGCTGACTTCCTCTGATTTTCCTATTTTAAGTCACCACCTGCTCCATTTAGCTGCATGATGAGATTACAGTGAGCAGTGCTGGCTGATGGGAGGTTCTGGATCAATGACATATTTGTAGCTAAAGCTATTTTCAGGCTTTTTGGGATGGAAACACCTCGTTAGTTCAAAATCATTAGATGAACCGATGAATCCAAAACTGATCATGGACCAGTGTGTACGACTTAGTGGCAATGCAAATGGACAAAAAAACATAAAAGGTGATCATACACTGATTAAAACATATTTGCACACACACACACACACACACACACACACATACACACACACACAAACACACACAAACACAAAAAAAACTTAATAATATCTGTGAGAACTGCTGATACTAAAGATAGTCGAGGCCAAATCCCAGCTTCTTGAGAGCTGACATCGTGTGTGTGTGTGTGTGTGTGTGTGTGTGTGTGTGTGTGTGTGTGTGTGTGTGTGTGTGTGTGTGTGTGTCCAGTGACCATATGGTGGAGGAACCACCCACTCACTGGGACCAGCCACACCTTCCTCTAACACACACTCTCCTTTACTTTTAATCGATGCTCTGCCACATACACACATCGCCAAACACACACATACAGTTATACCTCACGTGTGTGTGTGTGAGATGAATATATCATAAATTACAGAGTGAAAGTATGTCTAGAGAAGAAGGTTGTCTCACGACTCAGTGTGTGTGTGTGTGTGAATATTTCAGTGCTGAAGTATTGTATTCACACCCTGCAGCCTTGCATCCATAGAGAGATTGTGTGTCTGTGTATGTGTATGTGTGTGTATGTGTGTGTGTGTGTATGTGTGTGTGTGTGTGCATTACATCATTACACACTGTTTCTGTTGGACAGTGGCGGTCTGCTGGGAGATGAACACGAGTGTGTTTTCAGCACATGACTGAGGCAACCCCAAACACAACACGAGAAGCTTGAAGTGTTTCATCTGATACTTTAAATATAACTGACACAGATATTATAAATGTTTTTATTTTGGGCCGCACGTTTTGATGTGGTTGCCGCTGACGGCAACTAAAGGCCAAAAACTGGTTGCCAGTGGCAACCTGGAAACCATTACTCGAGCCCTGAAACGTTTAATTTGTGCTCTCAGCTGGGAGGAGTGGAGCTCCAGCAGAGTAATGACCTAACAAGATATCTTCAGATGCCAACATCATGATATCATTTTTATCCTGCAGCCACGAGTGACGCCACAACGTCTGAGTGTTCAGGCAGAAACTTTCTGTTTTATCTCCTCTTCATCCCCCTCTTCTCTCTTTCCTTACTATCCTCCACCTCCTCTGTCTCCTCTTCCTCCTGCTTCTTTCACCATTCACTACCCATGCACCTTCATCTTCCTCTCCTCCTCGTTACTCTTTGACGAGTAACTAAGGAGTTACTCGTCTTTTCTTCTTTTCTTTTTCAGTCTTTCCTTCTTCTCTGATGACTTCATGGCTGCTTTCCAGCTCCTCCTCACCTTGTTCACTCCTGCAGTCTATCTGATGTAACCAGTGAAGCAACAATAATACTGTTATCTATAAATACTCCTTCATCTCTGTCACTGTCAGACAGGAGATCTCTCTTTTTCTCTTTCTTCTCTTCTTGCCGTGAGGTTCTGTCTCTTCCTCTCATATTTGAAGCAGAAGGAAACTTTTTCACATCAAAGTTTTTGGAATATCTTAACAACTAAGTTTAATAAATCGTGTGTTTATCCTCACTGTAAAGTTTATTTACATGGTTTAAGAGCTGCACAGGAAGTGAAACATGTATTGAAGACCAATCAACATAAACGACTCCATATCCAAAATTAAATTTCCAAATGAGAAAATTTAAAAGTGTATCAAGTTGTAATCATCGAGATCTCAGTCCAGTTTAATACTTCAGCAAACTGCTGAGCAGTTATTTCATAAATCCGTCTGTTTATAGTGCAACAAACCACGGTCGTTTTAATTAAGAAGTCAGTCAATAATAATTACAACTGTGCACACAGCAGCAGGTCATCAACAGTCTGTTAGCTCGTTACTGTGGCTGCTTCCAACTTCTCCAGCCTCTCCCTGACAGATTAAAACTGATCCAAGGTCAGAATGATAGTGATCCACGCTGTCATAGATAACATACATATGAACATATAGAGTATGAATACAGTGAGCTTCCTGTCAGTGAGGCTGACGTCATTCATGAGTGTCAGCACATGTTGAGGTGATGACACTGATACAGATAGCAACAAAAACATGTTTCATGTAATGAGTTTCATGATTTTAAACAGTTTGCATGTTGTTGCGTTGTTTGTCGGTTCATATTTTCTTTCCAGCGTCTCTCTGTGCCTCCTTCCTGTTTTTCTTTTTTCCACAGCTTTATCGCTCTCAGGCCAAGATCTCTCCGTCTCTGTCGTCTCTCCCATCTTGTCCTCTCCCCAGGGGGCGTCTCATGCTGTGTTCTCACCTCCGTCTTAACAGAAAGACAAGAACAACACCCTCCTCCCTCGCCAACACACATCCTCTCCAAATTTTAAATATGGCCAGTCGAGCGCATCAGCGGGCCCTCTACACGCACTCTGTCCTTCTCTTATACTAATATGACTTACAGGGAAAAATCAAGTTTTTATTACAGCATGATGTGTCAGATACTATGAAATAAACCTAAGTGACACCAAAGAGCAAGGTGTTGGTATATTTTCCAAAGTCCAGCTGAAAGGCTGATTTATAATCAGTTAATTTGTTAATTATATATTTAATTTCTGTTGGACAAACATTAAAGTTGGCTCAAGGAAACTGTGACGGACATTTGAATGTTTTCTGACTTTTCATTAAGTGAGTCATTGAGTTAAAATATTCAGTAGTGGGGTCAGTCTCATGAGGCTGTGATCATCCTGGAGGTCATTTTATTGTGAGGTCAAGTTTCAGAAATCAAAAATGCTTTCACTCCAATGAAATGGCCAAGAGGACTAACCTCATCACACATGAACACAACTGGACTCATTGAATCCACAAGAGGGGTTTCAGCTTTCCACTCAGACCAAATGTCTTCAAAAGATGCCAGTATGCAGAAATATTCAAATTCACACATTTATGTTTTTGGCCCAAAGCAAACCATCAAACTCGTTTCCATTCAGATGTCTCGAGGTGAGAAGTCCACTGGATGCTGTAGTTTAATGTGATACGAGTAGTTTTAAGACTGAGCCCACGATAGCTGAGGATCTTAGCATGCACGTTACTGATGCTGGAGACCTCCGGGTATTTAGTTTCAGATTTGAGGTGTTAGAATCCAACATATTTCCATGTCTCTGCCAGCTGCCTGTCAGCATTCATCAGATATCGGTGTGCTCGGCACGAATAATTAGGCTTTCAGCCACGAAACACAATTACTCTCACGTTTCTCTGCCAAGTACATTACACGCACAAGTAGTCTGAGTTATCGTGTGTGTGTGTGTGTGTGTGTGTGTGTTCACCTCACAGATAAGAGGCAACATGTCGGATTGTCTGCCGTGGTCGTTGATGCTTCAGCCTTGACTTGAACAGACGAAGCTCATTTGGAGCTCAGTCTGCTCTAATAATTACGTTACTAATGAGTCAGACTGTAGTCAGTACCTTCTGTCTTTACCTGGAGACAGCAGCTCTGCACTCACTGCTGTAATTAGCTTTAATTAGTCCGTCACAGTATAAGCAGCTCACCTGTACATGTAACTTAGCAAGTGCATGTATGATTAGCCAGCTTTCACTCTGAGTCTGTGTATGTATGAAACACAGGTGAAAGAGCTCATAACCTTCTGGCTGCTGGCATTACACTTAGGTGTGTGTGTTTGTGTGTGTGTGTGCTGTCAGTAAAGTGTGAGTGTGTGGACAGCTGCAGGCCTGACTCTCACCTCCTGCCCTCCTTCTGTTGGACCTCGTCTCAGCCTCTGATGACACCGACATGCCGTGTACACACAAACAGCTTCCTCCTCATATAAACTGTGTGTGTGTGTGTGTGTGTGTGTGTGATGGCATGTGGACCCCTTCTGAAGAAAGGCGGGAACACTCAAACTAAAGTGGATCACTGTTTCCCACAGTCCATCGTCTCATGTCTTGTTTTCACAGAATTTTTACATTATTTCTGGACCACATAGATTTGGATGTTTGAGAGACAACAGGAAGAAAATATGTTAATGAAACGCGCCTCATGTTTAAATTCCAGGTGCTGCTGAGCACTGATCCGTGTCCTGATGACAGATTGATGTTTTTCATGAGCAGGTGGAGAAAATGAAATGGTTTTCACTGCTGTTGATGAGGTTCAGTGTGTAATGGCAGCTGTCTCTCTGTGCAGGCTGAAGCTTCCCCTCTTTGGCTTTCTGTGAGAGGAGCGACCCAGACACGACGTTAACAGGTAACTGTGACACAAACTGAAATCCTGAGGCTGATCTGTGAAGAATGTTATTACCACAGTGACTGAGACGGATTAAACAGTTTGGTACTGTTGTTTAGGTATAACCTCTTCATGTGGTGCAGTGATTCATCTTATTCCTTTACTTTAGTGTCCAAACCTCCATCCATCACAGTTGATGGACTTTCTGGTTCAACTTTGACCTACAGTGCTTGCAATGGTCACACAGTTTTACTGAACTCACTTCCAGTTTTCCTCGGTTTAGATATTCTGGCTTGTTTACAGCCCGTCTGATCTGACTGCTCTGTGTCGCTCTGTCAGTCACAGAGACGTTGGCAGATCTCAGCACTTTACGTTGATGAACACAATGTTGTTCTAACTAAATTATGAGCAATAATTACAACAACAACAAAAAAAGAGTTCAGTTGTCCTTTTATAACAATCCAGAACTGACACAAAGATTTTAAAATGTTTTAAAAGTTGTTTTTATTGATATTTTCATGTTAAATGATTTTTAAACTATCCTACGATGCCAGAAGTCTCTTAAGACATTTTCATCCAGTGCTGTTGTTGTGTGATGTTAAAATCTCTTCAGTCTTCTGCCAACATGACAAAAAAAAGGGCACGCCCTGAAAAAACGAGTGTTCAGACATTTTTCTGTTGTGTTTCAGATGTCTGATAAATCCTGAAGTTATTTATACGCTGATGCATCTCTAAATGTTGTCAAAGCGTCACTGACATCTGTTAAATTCTTCACCAGTTTTGATGAGATGAAGTGAAAAACACAAGCCGGTTAATCACTGACTGCAGAGTCAGATCCTGAGCGTGTTTGAGGCGTGGAGCTGCTGCTCAGCCGTTTGTCGCAGCAGTGATTTCCTCTGCGGTGCAGGTCAGCACGTTCATGACATCATTCGTCTCACTAAAGATGTTTCAGAGGAAACGCGCAGCAGCACATCGGTGGACGCTGTTTAGTGCTTCACATTATGTAAGTTGACTGTAATGGGATTCTGCTCCCAGCATGCATCGCAGCCTCCATTATTTATGGGGTTGCCATAGTAATGGGGGTGGGGAGGGGCGGAGTCTGACAGCTGGTAGACAGGGATGGAGATCGACCTCCCCACCCCCCGGCACACCTGTGTTTGTGAGTCGAGGGGGGGGAGTTTACTGCGCTCATGAGAACAGCGACTCGGAGGCTTCGCCATGCATTTTTTATGCACTGCATCATTGTGTGTGAGCTCTGAATGCCTGTGAGAGAGTGTGTGTGTGTGTGTGTGTGTCTGGAAAAATCTGTAAAGCTACAGACTCATGAAGTATTTCTTCATGTTGATGCAGAAATCCATAAAGCAGTCCTGCACAAAGCAACACAACCTGGGAGACTCTGACAGAGCAGGGTGGAGCCGGCTCTCAGTAGCTTTGAAAGCTTCTCTCTTTGTAATCCAGAACCTGAACTGTGAAGAAGAGTCGGTGCCGATCTCAGCTGTCAGGGGTCGTGAGGCGGGGCACACAGTCACAGCTCGAGGAAATCTAGAGTCACAGATGAACCTGGACTCAGTAAACACAGTAAAGGGTTTAATCAACCTGCTGTGTGTGTGTGTGTTTTAGACAGGTGTATCACCGCTTTCAA
>NC_040017.1:27580440-27592940 GCF_000972845.2 Larimichthys crocea
GCACACATCCCCTGGCACACACACACACACACACACACACACACACACACACACACAAATTGTGGCCTCATTTGGCCCCTGAAGGCAATATGCTGAGGCGGGGCCGGACAGATGGTTGTATGGAGCAGGATGTTCCTGTGTGTGTGTGTGTGTGTGTGTGTGTGTGTGTGTGTGTGTGTGTGTGTGTGTGTGTGTGTGTGTGTGTGTGTGTTGGATGCTTTGCTTACAATAACCTGCATAATCAATGTGTTGCTCATACACAGACAGAACGGCAGCTAGTTAATCATAGTGTGTGTGTGTGTGCGTGTGTGTGTGTGTGTGAGATGCTTGGCCATGTGGGCACACAATTAGCACAGACATAATTATTTTGTATTCTGAGTTTTCTAAATCATAAAAATTTGAACTTGTTTGTCTGTAAAGTGAAATATTTTTAATTTATTGACAAAAGCTGAAGTTTAATTTTCATAAAAATGTGCAGGGATGTGTTCAAGGTGTCATGTTGTGATATATTTGAGTAAAAAAATGTAATAATTTAGACAGAAACAAAAACAGTATTTTGATACGAGAACTTTGTCAGAACACAATTAAAGGAGAAACTAAGGTTTTGGATCGCGGCCCAGCTCTGGTTCTGGAACATTTGGCTCTGTTGAGACTTTCGGCCTAAATCAGATTTTTTGTGTGTTCAGATTGGAATCAGGTTTCATGAATCTGGACGGCTCCAGAAAACCACATGGAAACTTGAACCACATCCTGGTGGTCTGAAATTCAACTGAAGAGAATTTTTTTGTGGATGTGGCTCAGACGAAATGCTCCAATCAGACTTTAGACTGAGTGATGATGTCACTCATACGGCGACATATAAACCACATCAACCTGCTGTGACAGTGGATGACACATGCTGTGGACAGGATGCCGACCTGCCGCGTGGTTAATCCCAGAGTGATGTCATTAAATGTCTTGTTTTGTCAACAGTTTGATTCACGTCCCCGTGAAGCCGAGCGCCGCAGTGAATCCTCATAATTCAGAAAATGATTTATCATCTGCAGACACGCTGAGCTGGTTTAAACACAAAATAACGACGCAGAGACGCCCACAGACTGAAAAGTTGAAAAGTTGTCTAACAGGAGAACCTCGGGTTTGGAGCGGGGACGCAATCTGAGATGACCTGAAACACAAAGGATTATGGGTAAAATGAGAGGGATTTTCTGACATCTGAACAGATTATGCTCTGTAGCTGACGTTCCCTCGGGCAAGGCACTGAACACCTCCAACTGTGTGTGTGTGTGTGTGTGTGTGTGTGTGTGTGTGTGCGTGCGTGTGTGTACATGCCCCCTGCTAAGGTACAGTCTGTTATTTGGTCACACACTCTTCATCCACGCCCTTTTTCTTTCTTTTCTTTTCTCTGCTGTACTCTTTACTTCCTCTCTCTCTCTCTCTCTCTCTCTCTCTCTCTCTCTCTCTCTCTCGCCCCATCCCACCCAGGCTTGTCATGTCCTTCGTTCATGCAGAAGAAAAATCAACCATCCCCCTCTCCTGTTCTCTCATTTTCTCCTCTTTCTTCTCATCTATCCTTTATTTTATGTTTGGCCACGTCCTCCTCTTCAAAATTACCATCTGCCTCTCTACTACACACACACGTGTACACACACACACACACACACACACACACACACTGATTGTGGTCTGACAAAAGACTCTAGGTTTGCGCTGAACAGCCTTAAAACACACTCTCTACTTCTCAGATGTGATTGATAATTGATGAACAGTGTGTGTGTGTGTGTGTGTGTGTGTGCAGTTTTACATTCATCAGGATAAAAAAGATGAAAAATGTCTTGAGCACAAAAGAACAGTCAGTGAACAGTGAATCAGGGACTCTCCCGAGGTTTGAACTTCAAAGACCGAAATTATTGTGTGTGTGTGTGAGAACTTGAAAATAGACATGAGGTTGTGTGCGTACATTGTGATTTGCACATGTATCCACATACTGTGTGTGTGTGTGTATACATGCCGTCTAGTGTGGTGTGTAAAATATGTAAAAATATACATTTGAAGTCTGGGCCTTGGGGTTTCTCTGGTTACCGTGACAACGTGATGTTGGAGTCGACTGCTGACAGACGAGACAAAACCTGGTCCGTCCGTCCGTCCGTCCGTCCGTCCGTCCCTGTCTTGATCAGTCAAACATGTTTGGTGCTGCTGTGAGTGTTTCGTTGAAATCTGTCCTCTCCTCGTTTTTCTTCCTCTTTTGTTCCTTTGTTGGGTTTTTGGCCAGCGGGCCACAGTAATGTCTCCATCTCTTCTTTCATCTGTCTCTGTCTCTTTGTCTCTTCCTGTCTATGCCTCTTATTTATCTCCTGCCATGCTTCACACAGACACACACACACACAATGGTCGTTAATGCTGTACGTGTGTGGTGTGTGTGGTGTGTGTGTGCACGTTGTAACAGCAGGGGCTCTGTGGCCTCGTCATGCCCAGAGACACTGAACTCTACGACTGGGGTGGATCCCCCCTGCTCGGTCTGCAAGCTCAGCTAAATGTTTAACAAGGAGGGAGATATGGTGGGAAATAAAAATATTTGTAGAATTGATCTGCTGTTAAATCTAACTCTGTACTTAGATGATTACCAACATCCCACAATAGAAGCTGGTTTATTGGATAGCACCCAAACAAACAAACAGTGAGACACGTTGGCACATTTTCACTTGTTGTTTCATGACGCTCTTTATTTATTTATTTAAGATAAGTGATCGTCTTACAGCAGGAACATAACTCTACAGGCGGTACGTCTGCAAATGTGCATAAATATGCTTTTCTACTTGTACATCTACGTTCATATCTAATGTTGTTTACTATCACAGCAGCCTGTCTCACGTTGAATTAAATGGCAGAGGAGAAATAAAAATATAAATATGTGTAAAGAAAGATAAAACAAGCGTGGATTTGCAAAAGATGCATTCAGAGACACAGCCTCATGTCATCTGTTCATGCAGATCTGTGAATCCATTTCGAGTCCCCTTTTGCAATGAGCCACTCCCATTGCTACGCTCCCTTTTAACCAATTGACATGAACACAAACACAGACCGCACACTTCACCATGGAGCTGCTTCTGTGCCGTGTGACAGAGCGAGCTATGGAGCCGCTGGTCACCGCTAAAATAGGAAACGCGTATCCTTCAGGACGCATCACAGAAACGTGATGAATCAGATTGTCGAGCAGTTGCAGGCGATGGTGTGTTGTGTGAAAGTACACACTTGTTCTTACTGGTGGATTTTTTGCCTTGACAGCAGAAATAAAGAGATGCTGGAGGTGAAGGTGAAGACCACACTGTTTAAAATGTAAAGACATGCACTGTGTGTGTGTGTGTGTGTGTGTGTGTGTGTGTGTCTTCTTCCAGTAAATGTAGCTGCAGAGGCTGACATGGCGTTTCCAGGAAGTGCTGACAGGTCATTGCAACTCTCTCCTGAGGTGTGTGTGTGTGTGCCTGCATAATGTGAGTCTGTGTACATGGACGTGTGTGTGTTTGATTTGCATATCGGTGCCTGTTTGATTCAGTTTTGTTGCCTCCTACAAGTAAAATACAAAAAGATGGACGATTCCCTCTGATTAATGATCAGATAAGTGTGTGTATGTGTGTGTAGTGAGTATTGATTGACTGATGGCCTTTTGTGACTTTTGAAATTACTTACTGACTAATGGGCTCGTTAGGAAAGCCACACACACACACACACACACACACACTTGTCTGTGAACACACTGCTGGCCTCGGTGTTTCTCCTCTCCTCGTGGTCCCAGCTTCAGTTTTTCCAGATCTCAGGTTTTGTTGTGATGAAGACATGACAGAATAAAATATGAACTGAGCGATTCTCTATTTTAAAGCTGCACTAATCGATATGTTTGTAGTAAATATGGATCAAATGACTCTAATGTGAAAATGAATTATCACCTGACTGCAGCTTCCCTCAGCTCTTCTGTGTTTTATCATATTTCAGCTCAGAAGGCGACGTACTGCCAGTCAGTTTTATATTTTATATCTATTTTCCAGCAGGAAGAAATGTCAGCCTGTCTTGTCACACGTGTTCTCTCATTCATGTTTGATCAGCGCTGCCTAGTTTGACAGTTTGACCTGAGTTTTGTGAGCGCAGTGTGTCGAGCTGGAGGGACTCTCTGAGAATGTCGTGAATGAAGTAGCCGCGCCCTGAAGCACTCCCTGCTTTATGGTCTGTTTTCCTCTAAATGGAACCATAATTTACTAAATGAACATCATGCTGTGTGGAAGAAGACCTGAGACCCTAAATCCTGAAGAATCTGTTTACTGAGCGAATAAATCAGGTGAGAAGTCGGCTCACTTTTTCAAGGCGCAGTACAATCTGACTTTTTCTTTTTATTGCAGCCGATGGGGATGCCCCCTGCTGTTCATTAGGAAGAATGCACACTTCCACATTGGCTTCACGTCACAGATTTTATACCGTCAGTGGTGGGGACGTCTCCAGATCTGTATCTGCTGTGCAGCCCTGCTTTCCTTTATCACAGCTTACATGACAGGTGGAAGGTCGTATCAGCTGTCATTAATTAACTGTTATTCTGTGAGTGACTTGATGACGGGCCAAAACTAAACCTGGCTGTCGTTGGTTTGTGTCTTTACTCAAGCAAAGATCATTTGTGAAGTTTCTCCTCAGTCACATCTCTCAAAATTGTGAGATCTTGTGAGATTTCTTTGAAGGAGTCTGGAGATATTGTGGTCACCAGTGGTTAACAGTGTGTTCACAAACATCTGCTGCTTATTAAATATATATCGGTAAATGGAAATCAGACAGAGTGGTTCGTGTCAGTTAAGCTGCTTCAGTGTGACCCAGGACACACTGAGAAACATCTTCAGTGTGTCCTGGGTATTCACACATTCAAATGGTGTATTTCCAACAGAGTGATAAATCTTTAATGAAACATCAGCTGATCTCGTTGAGTCCTGGTCAGGAGTCACACCCCATTGATTAAGCTCATTAACTTTTTGGACCAGTGTCTTCAGTATTTAGGTGTGTCAGATTTAGGTCAGTCTAAGTAATCTAATTGGACACAGTTAGAGGCTGGCTGGTGAACACAGCTAAAGAGCCAGACACTTCCCTCAGAGCTGAAAACACAGTGTATGATAGACACACGTTCATCATCAGTTTTATATTTTATCTGGTCCTGAGTGAAGGTTCAGTAGGTGAAAAGCAAAGACTGAAAAAAGTTTGAGGTGAACGAGAAAAGACGAGTAATCCTGCAGGAAGCAGAGTGTGATGGGAGGAGGGACGAAGGGAGCGAGGAGGAGGAGGAATGAAGAACGAGATGGTTCGGCCACGACGGCTCAGACACACACTGTAATCATCCTCTGTGTGTGTGTGTGTGTGTGTGTGTGTGTGTGTGTGTGTTGTGTAATTCTAGATATCATATAAGGTCTCTGACACTATGATATTTTCTCATCAGTCAGTCTCACACTGTGTGCACTCTGTCATAGACACTACACTGTATATACTGTTGTACAGTGTGTGTGTGTGTGTGTCTGCACACACAGTAAACACAGACTGTGTTTGATGTAGTTGGTCTGTTGGTTGCTGTTTCTGTTGTCATGGTTGCAGCTTCTCGATATGAGTTTGCAGTTTTTAGTTGAAGTTCTTGTTTTAAATGTTCTGCTCCTGATGTTTCTCAGATTATTCTCAGATAAAATGAACAAGAGACCAATCAATGAAGAAAAATCTGGAGTTACCTGATGCAGAGTTTGCTCATGCTGTCATTGTGTTTCTAGTCTAGTCCAGTGTGATTCTTCAAGTGTATTTTTCTGTTGACAAACAGATGAAAACCTAAAAATATTCAGTCTACAGTGACATCAAGCAGAAAAAAGCAACACATATTTTCTCTATATAGACTCTGCACTCTATACATTTATGGTTTGTGAATTGGAACGATATCAAATTTGAATGGACGAACTAAAAACTGACTCTAGATTGGATGTTTGGTGTTTTTTTTTTTTTTTTTTCCTTCGTGCATAGGAAGGACTGGGTGAAACAAGGTGGTTGCAGTCCATAACTACACCACTAGAGGGCACTAGAGTTTAACACACAGTCTTAACGAAGTTATTAGAATTGATAAAGAAAGATGTACTGAGCGGTGTAAACATGAAGTCTTGAAGCTGTGTGCTGAAGTAACTCTGTAATGGAGGCTTCAGACGCACAAATGATAAATCTGAAATGAGCTCATATTGTCTGATAATCAGATTTAGTGGTGTCTGATCTTCACAGCATGTTGCCTCACCTTTAATACACGTGTAAATTACTGTCATGTGACCACGCTACACCTGTCATGGGGGGGTCAAAGGTCAGGAGGAGATCAGAGGCATGTGGGTTTAGTGCCTTGCTCAATGACACATTGTCAGAGAGAGATGAGTGAGTTAAGAGCAGAGTGAGTGTGTGTGTGTGTGTGTGTGTGTGTGTGTTTGGAAAAACCCTGTGACTGCTCTGAAACTCACTTTAGTCATCCTCCAGTGATCATTTTTAGAAGGTGTGTGTGTGTGTGTGTGTGTGTGTGTGTGTGTGTGTGTGTGTGTGTGTGTGTGATGTAGCAGACAGTGTGTGGGTTTGTTTGATAACAGGGCTCTGCTGAAACTGACAGCAGTGTCTGAAATATGAGACCTCTGTACACACAGACTGTGTGTGTGTGTGTGTGTGTGTGTGTGTGTGTGTGTGTGTGTGTGTTAAAGACTGACAAAGATTTATAACGTTACTGCCAGGTTACTTTTAAAGAGGCTATTTTGAAGTCCAAAGGTGGTTTAAAGCTGTGTGTGTGTGTGTGTGTGTGTGTGTGTGTGGCTAAATACACATGTTTGTGTGTGACGTGTGTGTGTTTTAGATCAACAGACAACAAAGGGGGCATCACTTCTCTGTGATTGTTTGTGTGTGTGGCTGTAAACACTCCACAGCTGTGCGTGTGTGTGTGTGACTTGGTGTGTGTGTGTCTGTGTGTGTGTGTGTGTGTGTGTGTGTGTGTGTGTCTGAGTGTTTGCCCATTTCCCACTTCCTCATGTGACTCACCTTGTGACATCACGTTGTGACATCACTGTCTCTGGGAGGCGGGATTGGTCAAAAGGCAGACGGAGGCTCTCTCAGAGTGTTGGACAGTTTCTCCTCACAGGCGGACTTCTTCTTCTTCTCTTGTTCTCCTCTGTCAGCATGTTTGTCTCCCTCTGCTAAGGTAAGATCTGCCAGCGGTCACTATTACTGTATTTAAGCCTTTAAAACTTTATTTTGACACAGACAGAACAGACGGGTCATCGTGTGTGAGGTTCACTCATTCATAACCTGAAGTTCATTCTGTTGGCTTTAGCACAGAAGGAAATACAACAAATCTCTAAATATTTAATAAAGAAACTTTTAGATTTCCTCCATTTGTCACATTTTTCGTGGCATGATTTCAAGGAGAATCTCATCCAGGGATTGTTGTCTTTGCTCGTTACATCTTGAAAATATTCAGGATCCTTTTCTGTGAAATTCTTTCAGTCGACTGATGGAGGAATTTATTGTTTTCTGTCTGTCTTTTGAAGTTTTTACCGTCCTGCCGGGTGATAAAGCATCACATGCATGCTGCCATCACACCCTGCAAACAAAACTCAGCTCAGTGGGATGTTTGACAGCTGATGCTGTAAACTGTTCACACAGCTCTGAAGTTTTGTCTCCCGTCTGTGAAAAGATGCACAGTGAATGCTGGAGATCAGCTTTTCTTTTTTGGTGTTGTTGTTGTTGACTTCACTCATCAGCATCCCAGCATGCAAAGCACACCTGGCTACAGGAGTGTAGTGTTGTAGTTAGACCAGATTCAGGTCTGGTGTGGACAGTCAGGGGGACGTTCAGAGGGGTGGACACACTGAGGACAGAGCAGCTTCCTCTGCTGAGCTCAGTGTTTCTGTCATTAACCTGTAGCTGCTGAAAACACCTGCAGGGACCTGATAGTGTGTGTGTGTGTGTGTGTGTGTGTGTGTGTGTGTTTGTGTGTGTGTGTGTGTGTTTTATCAGTTCACATATTTATGAATGAATGGATCATTGATGAGTCATCAACATCCTCAGACTCTGTCTGTGTGTTGATTTATTCTTTGTCCTCTCGACCAAATGCCTCTCAGCTGTGTGTTCATACTCCAGTCCTGGTCGCACTTAAACAAGCTGCTCGTTTCCTTCTCACAGCATTTAGGTCTGAGTCAGTACACACACACACACACACACACACACACACACACACACACGGTTTAGTCAGCAGAGTATTTGTAGATCAAATAGACCACTCACTGAGCAAATGGAAACTCTTTGTTCGTTTGTCCTTTCTTTCTTTTTGCAGCTTGAACTTAAAATTTGTTCGTTTGTCCTTTCTTTCTTTTTGCAGCTTGAACTTAAAAAAATGTTTTCTTAATATTTCTACTACAGACTGAGTTAACAAAGGTCAGTCAGTCAACAATATTTAATGTCTAAATAAAGACATGAATAAAAAATAATGTAATTAAAAATAATAAATAAACATTTCTTTTCTTCAGCACTTTACTTTACATAAAACAACACAAGACAATCAAAATGATAAAACAGTCAAATAAAAGATAAAGATAATTATTTATTTATTCGTATCTCACAGTGCAAGAACATGAATAAATAAATAAATAAATAAGTGAATTAATGAATTCTGAATGCTCGTCTGTGGTTGGTTGATGTTCCTGCCGCTCACCCGGCCTCCTCTTGTGATTGGTGTGTTTTTGTGCAGGAGCGGCCGGCTGCAGCCTAGCTGAAGATGTCCGATAATGGGGAGGTCGAGGACAAGCCCCCAGCTCCACCCATGAGGAACACCAGCACCATGATCGGCTCCAGCAACAAGGACCCCGTCCCCCTCAACCACGGCTCCAAGCCCCTCCCACCAAACCCGGAGGACAAGAAGAAGAAAGACCGCTCGATCCGATTCATCCTGACAGGAGGAGGTGATAAGAGTGAGTACTGAGATCTGTGTGAAGTGAAGCACCGCAACCCTTTAATGACACACAGGAGACCACACTTCACATTCACTGACCTATCCTGGTAAATCATGTCAAAGATTAAAACTTAGGACGTCTGTGGGGGTTTGAACTATTGTATCTCTTCTGTAAAAGTATTTCTGGTGTGTCGTCCAGCTCTGAGAGATAAAAAGTTATTCAGCCACAAAATAACCTTGAAAATCAAAACTGTCTTTTAGTTGCGCTTCGTGGAATGCGTGGAATATTTTTGCCCTTTGTGCAAGATTAAGTTTTTACATGTGTGAGAATATTAAATACCAGAACCTGAACCAGAGAACACCTCACAAACCAACACATGCTGACCTGGCTTTAACCTGTTGGTTTCATGTGGCTCTGACATTGCTTTTTAAAGTCTGACTGTGGTCCACCCTCAGAGGATCTGTTCTGTTTCAGAGGTTTACCTGCTAACTCAGCTTATTTGGTGGTGCAGGTGGTGGTTCTTGATCTGACCAATCACACGCTGAGGCTGCACTGAGTCATTTGAGCCAGTCCTCTCTTTTTTCAGGCTCCTGGTATCAAAAATTGTCTTTGAAGAAGTCCCGTTAGCACGGACATGTGAATATTTAATGTGTTAATGTGAGTACAGCATAGTTTAAAAATGAACTGGCCACCGTACAGAGGATATCTCTGAGCAGCATTATAAAGATGAAGACCAGTCTGCTCAGCAAAATGTCTCCAAGATAAAAAGAGGTAAAAATAAATATTATCATTGTAGGTTACAGTGTGACGGCTGCACCTCATCTCACAGGAGCAGTGTTTAACTCTCAGTGCTGCCTGATAATAACTGAATTATTTCACTGAAGCATCTTAACGTGTTGGTGGCTTAAAGAAATCAGGACAATGTAACAAACAAATATAACTGAATTTTAGTTATTAATTAGGGAAACATAAAAGTATTTCTGCTGAACAGACAGCTACAGAAACAAAGTGTGCAGGCTGCAGTCTTCACAACAATCGAGTAGAAAAAAACCTTGAATAAAGCGTGCGGCGTTGTGGATATTCTCTAAAAAACAATGTCATCATGTTTACAGTGTTGCTGTGCTCATGGAGACAGATGAGTTTGGCCTTGCTGAGAGCAAATGCACTCCATCATCTCCTCATAACCCACAAATTATTTCTGTTTCTCTGTTCACTGATACACTGCACCTGTACTGACACTGACAGGTAAACACCTGTTAATGCACCTGTTCTTTTTGCTGGATTGGTATCGATCCTAGACTGATTTTATTAATCAGAGTAATAATCATCCGGATGCGACCGATCCACGTTAAACGCGACAGTCTGAGGTTTGCAGCTCTTCATCTGGCAGCTCCTCACTTCTTCCATTACTCCCTGACTCCCATGGTTCCCATGGGGCATTGAATATGAGGGAATTGTGCCTTGAAAGTCCTTGAAAAGTCATTGAATTTGATGTTAAAAAGGTAGGGGTACCCTGCAGCCTTTATTAGACCTCCATGTTCTGAACTCCTTCTTTCTTTTCAAACAGTAGATTAAGTCTTCTATCGTGCTGTTGCTGCTTTGGTTGAGACGGAGATCTGGCGGTACCATGCCAAATATTGCTGTCATGGAAAGGAGTTGTTTGGATATTCTTAGCATGTCAAAACATGCATGACACAGCGGCTGGTGTTTACTCCTCAGCGAGTGCAAACTTTGTGCATGATATTATTTTATGTTTTAAACAAACGATACATTATCTCACGTAGACGTCTTCAGAAGGTTCTGCATCCTGTTCTTCAGCAGTAGGACGTGTTTGCATTAACTGTAACTGAACACAGCTCTGATACAGCTCAACAGAGAGCCAGAGAGCAAAAACAGTGAGGCTGATATGAATGAGAGAAAGTCCTGAACTGAAACACCGGACTCCAGAACAGGAACGGCAGACTCAGCCAGTGACAATGAGATCTACTGTGTGAAACTCTGACCTGACCTGAACTGTGCCGATAAAAGAAGTATTACTGTATCAGTTTCACACGTAGTCACGCACAGTCAGCATGTTCATGTATTTATGTATTTATGATGATGCTGAGCAGCTGCTGCTAAACGGCTCTGTGACCTTTTCCCACCTAACTAAGCTCCCGTATGTTTCCCGAGGAGCAGAAACACGCCGGTGATTGTCGACAGAACTCACCGTGCGCGATTACACGTTACCCATGATGCTTTGTGGGAGGCTGCTAGTCTTGCATCATTGTTAGTCATCCCAGGGGGATCTGCTGTGCAGGATTCTCGGCAGAGTTATAATTTCCCAGAGGATCAGCTTGCATCGTTTCCAACATATGGTGTCTCCTTTGTTATCTTTCCTTCCCCTTCCTCACTCTCCTTCGGTTCTCCTCTTCCTCTTTGTCCCCTCTGTTTCTTCATTTTCTCTCCTGTGTATTCTTTAGGCTTTCCCTCTCTGTCTGCCTCTGAATTTCCTCATTTTCTTTTCAGCATTTCCTGGAATTTCAAATAAACCTGGATCTCTTTGTGCCTCCTCTCAAAGATGTTGCATTTAGGATTTTCTGTTCGTTTAATTATTAAATTGATACAAAAAGCATCTGCAGACTTTTACAGCTTTTATTCTGAAGGAAACTAAACACTGGATTAGATAATCCTGCGTCCTTAAACCTGAACCTGAAGATTATCCTGAAAGTTTAACCTGATCTGTAAACACCACATCATGTTTCTTTTTCTTTCAGCCTATAAGAAGAAGGAGCGTCCAGAGATTTCTCTGCCATCTGATTTTGAACACACCATCCATGTCGGCTTCGATGCTGTTACCGGGGAGTTTACTGTAAGTGTGTGTGCTGTTGTGTGTTTGTTCCCCTGTGCGTAGTAACACTTACTAAATTTACAACTCAGCCGCTGTGGTTTGTATTTGTTCGCCTGGTGTGTTTACATCACTTTTTAATTGCTTACCAAAGGACTTGGGTTCATTGTTGCATGCAAATGTGTGTGTGTGTAGAAATGTTTGTGTGCCTGTGTGTGTGTTTGATGCACACACACACACACACGCACTTGGCAAATGAACATTTTTAAATAATGGCATTAGACAAAGACGCCTTGTTTGGCTGACTCACTTGATCCGCCTGACCAAGCTCTTTTAGCTGGGAGTTATACCGTGTGTGTGTGTGTGTGTGTGTGTGTGTGTGTGTGTGTGTGTCTGTAATCTGGGACATATACACACGTCTATATGCACATAGAGATTTGTCATTTTCACTCAAATCAGCATAACCTAAATATAATTCAGTGAGTAGACCACAGCAGAGCAGCATGCAGAGACACTGGACGTGTGGATGAAATGATGGTTTAACATAAAGGAAAGATGAGACCTGAATGGAGGAGTGTGTGTGATGGACTGACCCAGACAGACGAGTAGAAAGAGAGCTGGAAAACAAGGAGATGTGACCCAGTTATGTGACTGAAGTACAAATATGACAAGACTGCCTCGTTAGGACGCTGTAGGAAGTG
>NC_040017.1:27597940-27602550 GCF_000972845.2 Larimichthys crocea
GAGGAGCTCCCAGCAGCCCTCCCAGTGCGAGCCCCGCCCCCGGGCCCTCTGTGCCCCGCCCCCAGGATAAAACCAGGAAGAAGAAGATGTCGGACGAGGAGATCCTGGAGAAACTACGTAAGACTCAAATCCACACACAAACATACAACATGATACAAACAGCCCGTTTAAAACACGACAGAAGGATGATCATCGGTTCTTCAAATGAAGTGTGGAGATCTGGAGAAAGTCTGTATCCAGGTTAAAACATCAGGTGGAAACCAGAGAAATGTTCAACAGACACATCTGGGTGCAGTGTTTGGGTGTCCACATACTTTTGGCCACTTAGTGTATGTAATGATGCATCAAATGGACCAGTGTGTGGTCAACAATGAGACACTCTTGGTTTTAATCTGCTGATTGATTTAAAGGATGCAGACAGAACATGGTGGTGATCTGTAGTTAGCATCAGTTCCCTTTCAGCTCCTGAGAACAATTTAGTGAGAAGCTCTGAAACTCGTTTTCTGGAACAACATGAGGGTGCTGTAAAAAACTGAAACTCAGATTTTATTTCTAGAAATCATATTTGTGGAGTTCTGTGGAAAGAAAGCTGAAGAGTAGCAGCAGCTCGACCTGGTTACAAGTCCAAGTGTCCTCTGTAAGACTGAAATTAAAGTCGAAGGTACTCGAGGAAAAAAGCTTTTTATTAAAACCAATGAAGTGTGAGCAGTTATGAATCTACCAGGGTCATGATCAAAGTCTGTTTAACCGTACAAGGTCTATAACAATAAATAATAATAATAATAAATAATAAAATGTCAGAAAATCCTGAAAATATTCACATTTGGACTTTAAAAGATGAAAACATTTATCAAAATAGCTCCTGATTGAGTCGTTGTCCACTAATTGATTCATCTTCTAAGCACTGAAGCACTATGATCTAATATCACATGTTCTTATTCTGAAAAGTAAATCGTCTGATGTTGTTTTTACCTGCTGTAGTTCAGGGAGGACAGAGTCTCTGTGTGCTAATTATAGCCTCGTTAACACACACACACACATGCACACACACACACACATTGTTTCATTGTTCCTTACATGATCTGCCTACATGCTGCTTTTTTCTTTAGGCCTCCACATCACGATGAAAATAATGCTTTGACGGTTTGTTTGCCAGAGTTCGTGAGAAAGATGTTACATAACATTATCTCCTGTAACAAAGCGTGCAGTGTCTCAGTGTTAAAGACTGCAGTTTACTGAATGTTCAGTTTTTATTGTCACGTTTCCAACATGTCGGCCTGGCTGTGCTGAGTGTGGACACCACAGCTAACAGATGCTAATGGAGACGTTTTCTCAGAAATGAGCCACAGATATAAAAGAATTTGAATTATCCTCAGTGGTTTCGTGCTCAGACCTCTCAGACCTCGACAAATATGTGCATTTACAAGTCAGCCAGAAGCTTCACTCATATTTCATTCCCTTTGCCTTGATTTATTGCTCTGAGATGATGACATGAGGAAGAAAACATTTGTCTGCATGAAGTTGGACCGACGTGATAATCAAAGTCCAGAATACACAGCAGGCAGCAGATGGGAAACACGAACACTAAAGAACTAGATTAAGTCTTGTAGTCGTCCAACGGGACTCATGATGAAATTGAAATTGATGAAATTTAAAAGTGTAGACACAGGCAGTTATTGTACAGAAGTCTTTTATTTTCAGACGATTTCATAGCAATGTTCATTAAAACAAGATTTTATTATGACAACCATAATTTTTACATCACGTCCTAAAGTTCAGTATGAGTTGTGAGATTAGTGACAGTGACTTTTGTTTAAAGCCCAAACGGCTGAAACTATGAAATTAATTATTTGAGAAGTCAGAAAAGAAGAAACATCATTTTGTGTTAATGAAATAGTTTTGCCAAAACAAGTGATAATCCCCGATAATATGATAAGGGTGATAATGTATTTTTGTTTTAAGTCTGTACATATTTAAAATATGCCCAACCCTCATGAATTAACACGCATATTTAAAAAACCTTCTTCCCGTGTTGAAATGTGTTGTTGTGTATTTTTACCTCGCCAATTAAAGCCTGTATATTTTTTAAATCATGCCCCACGCCTGTCCAGATGTGCTCAGATCTCCCGCTGCTGGTAAGACCAGGATACTGCCTGTCTGTCTGTCTGTCTGACTCTCTGATTGACAGACCTGATATCCACTGTCCCTGCCCCCACTGTCCAATCCTCACATCTGATTGGTCGTCCTCTCTCTTTCCATCATCCAGTCTCCTGCGGTTACAGAGTGACTCCAAGTTTTGTCCTCTAATCACTTTCCTACTGTGGACTCTGATTACTGCAGACTGAGCTGCTCCAGCTCTCTGATCCCTTCTTCCCTTCTTTCCTTCTTTCCTTCCTCACTTCATTCTTCCTTTCCTTCTTTCTTTATTGATTTCCTTTTATTTCTTTCATTTTTCCTACCTTCTTTCCTTTCTCATCATTTCTTTTTTTTCTGTCTCTCGGTTTTGCTTTTCTTTCTCCCTCTTCACCTTTTCCATCCTGGATTTACTGTTTTTAAACTTTTTCATGAATTTCTTTGTTTCTTTTTCTTTTTTCCTTTAGTCAGTTTTTCTCCATCTCATCCCTCGCTCCCTCTGTCCATTTTCTTTCCTCTCAGCTCTTTCTCTCAGTCAGCATGCTGCATTGACCCGAGTGTGATGAACATAGAGCAAAATTTGGATGGATAGAAAGACACCCGACTGTTCTTTCCATTCAAATTGAGTGGTTTGTAGAATCATCCAGCTGTGGATTATCGGGCCGGATTTTCTTTATTCATAAACGTTTCAATGAATAAATAATTTTTCCTTCCTCTTCTCTCTTTCTTTAACTCAGGGACGATTGTAAGTGTTGGAGACCCCAAGAAGAAATACACTCGCTTTGAGAAGATCGGACAGGGGTAAGTATCAAGTCTGCTGTGATTGGTTCACACACTAGCATCACTTTACAAAATACTTTTTATTCACACCTGCATTGCAACACGGCATGACATGTAACCGGAGCTGTCTGTTTGCAGAGCCTCTGGGACTGTGTACACAGCTATAGACATCGCTACAGGACAGGAGGTAGGTTTCCTTCAGCATCCTCTGTTCTTTATCCTCCTTCAGTTAACGGCTTTCCACGCTGCTTGGTTACAAAAGGAACAGTGTGAAGCAGAGGTTCAATTTTCTGGATCATAAAAATGCGTCATGATCTATTTTTACTCGTCTTTTTCATTTTAATTTGATCACATTAACCTTGCTGACACTTGTTTCCCTCTGTAACATCTTTCTTGTCCTTCATCCTCCACCTCATCAGTCCCTTTTGTCACCTCGTTTATCAGTTACCCCACAGTTACTCAGCTCTCTGAAGAAGCTTCATCTGCCGTGACATTTCGCAACAGCTCAGCGATGTAGTGCTCTACAGTGCGACAGTGTGGTCCTCAAGTGATTATTGACAGCGATGCAGAGATTAACGCCCTCATGTTTTATCTGTCAAATTGCCTTCAGATTTTTCCGTCACTGTTAAAAAACATTCAGTCAGTGACAGTGAAAATATTCTGCAGTTTTAAAAAGCCATGAAAACTGGAGAGAGAATGTTTCACAAGACGAGGAGTCCACAGCCGTGCTGGCAGCTCGGTGAGGCGTGAGCTGATGAAAACGACAGGGTTTTCAGGTTTTAATTAAAATTTTGACTTGATGATGGAGCTTGGTGTAAAATCATCAGATCAGCAGTTATTACACTTCACCCCGAGGTGACATGAATATGTGACAAAATTCACAGCAACCCATCCAGTAGTGTTGGAATATCTCACTGAAAACCACCACGAGGTGGAGGGACGGTCCAGAAGATGAAAAACATCTGTCCAATCCATCCAACACTTACTGACTTTCTGATCACAAGTGTACGTCCATATAGGTGAAAGAATACAAAAATATAAGACTTAAATTCAAAGAATTGTGACATAAGGATCTGGGATTGACTGGAAACAGTACGAATAAAGCAGAGACACTTTGAATGAAAGGAGTATCGACTTAAACATCCTGAAGTCAAAGGCATATAGAGGGAAATAAGGTTCACTTGGATGATGAAGATGACTATACAGAGAAGTGAGGATGCTAAAAGGGCTAAATGAATGTTCAGACTAAGAAGGACAAAAGGTTTTAAATTGCAAATTTAGGGAGAAATAAAGTTCAAACTGATTAAAGTTAAGTGGGGTTAGGGAAAAGGTCACTGCGTTCATCCGGTGTGTCGGCCTGTAATCAGGTCAAATTAAGCAGCGAGGGAAGCAAAGAGACGAGTCAGCGCGGAGTTTTCCACAGTGAGAACATTGGTGGCAGTTCCGGGTTTAAGTCTGGCTTCACGCTGTGACTTTCAGGTTAATTTCAAAGGCCGCTCAGCTGCTGTCATGATAATCTCCTCAGTTTCACTCTCTGGGGATTAGGCTGTGTGCTCACTTTTTAAGTGTCTGTCAGGTGCGCTGCCTAACACCTTTTTACTGCCTTGGATTAGATATTCTCCTTCCTCGCCACCTTTCTCTTCGTCTTCTGTCTGCCTGTCTGTCTTTAGTTTGTCATCATTTCGTTCTTCTTTGTT